>NW_024622004.1:0-1761 GCF_008729295.1 Plectropomus leopardus
CCCTTGTTGTTGTGCTCTGTGTAAAAATGAAAAGCCGGCAAAAAGATGTGTAAAAAGATCTTACACCTTTACATACAAATACTTGCTGGCTGCTATTTTAATGCCCCGAATGTCATGTACGGTTCCCTTTAAGAGCTTGAACTTCCTTCCTTTAAAATTAAGGAACCAAAGTTTCACTGACCAGCCCCAACAAACTGCACACAGAAAGCTAGTAAAAACAATATAATGTGTGTAAATGCTGCTATAAAAAGTGCTCCGAGGATAAAGTTTATTACTGCAGTGTATTATTGATAAACCCAATCTTATCTCTCACAACGTGACTCGGTTAAACAAAAAGTGTGTGGCTCTCTGCAGGCACTTTGTTGTTTTGGGCTGTGCTAACCTGTAATTTAGGTACACATAATTGATTCTTCCCCTTCCCGGCCTCAATCCTCAACCATCTGAGCTGTCGGCAAACCCTCCATTTACAGCTCTGAGTAGAGGGTGTAGCTACAAGGGAGGTTTACACACACACACAGACGCACACACACACACACACACACACACACACACACACACACAGGCTTGCAGTGTAGTTTTGTAGGTATGAAGCACCGTTCTCAAGGTGACCTTTCTTTCACAGCAGAAGCTGCAGATGTTTCGTGAAAATTGAAAAAACTGCATTCAGCTACGTCCGTGAGACACATCACAAGTATTTCTTGCCAGACATGACAAGTATTCAATGTCTTGCTTCGGTTTTATTTTTGTTGTCAACGTAGAAAACCTCTGACGCTGCTTGTAGACCCTCATGTGACTTCAACTCCCAACTGAAACCAAAACTAATGACATTAACTTCACATTAGTCTGTGTTATTTCAAGATAGAGACCTACTATAGATGTTCAGAAAAGAAACCATCAGCTTAGAAAACATATTAAAAATGCAAAGAAAATAAGATTTCATTTCAAGTTTTTCTGGAGTTTCTTTTTGTGTTGGAACAAGTACTTGAATCCTCTACTTAAGTAAAAGTAGCCATACCACAATGGAAAAAAATCTCCATTAATTTTTTATGTATTATTAGTATTAATAAACATAATTAAATAAGTTGCACATTGCCTTGTTCTCAAGTTTTTAAAGAAATCAAACTTATTTGCTTGGGTTCAAAGGGTTAAATATTTGTGAAAGTGATGTCACTCCATGTCTCAATGGGTTTATCTCTAACAATGCATTATGAAGTGCAAAAGTACACACACTTAGTAACAATACCTCTCAGATACACGAGTACAGGTACCTAAAAGTTGTACTTAAGTAAAAGTACTTGGGTCAGGGAGGGATCCTCTTATCATCACTGGACAATTGACAGACACCTCGATCTGCAGGGTACTAATGGTGCATTGAGCAGCTGAGTGGACACTTATTCGTGCGTTTGCATTCGTCTTATCTGTAAATGTTTTGTTGCAAAGGCATTAACATTTAACGCCACTTCAAACAGGCCATTAACACAGACCGAGAGGCAGCAGTGGAGCAGCGCGACAGTCACATGGACTGAGCAGACCTTCACATACTGATGTCACCACGCTCGGGCTGATTAACATCACGGGCTGCTCACAAGAAAAAATGTCTCCCGACTTCATTCCACAGCAACACGTGATGATATGTTTTTTTTGTGGTGCGATCACAGCTATTTATGAGCCTCTCTCAGAGCAAGTTCACGCGATCATTATGTCCTTTACCAACAGACTGACTCAAACATCCATTCTTACTTTCACAATTTCAGCATCAAA
>NW_024622005.1:0-1896 GCF_008729295.1 Plectropomus leopardus
ACACACACACACACACACACACACACACACACACACACACACACACACACAGGAAACAGTAACAGTCAGGACCAGGTGGTTTTAAATCCGTCATCCCGTTAATAATGTGAGTGAATAAACACGCATGTTGATAAGAGCCAATCAGGACTCAGCTGCCCGGCTTGTCTCCAGATAACACACTTCCTGTCTGGCAGCCAATCAAGAGCCAGGTTTCCACATCGGGGCCAACAAAACAAAGCCTCCTCCGTGGTCACCGTGTTCATTTCAGACACTCATTTTGGAAAGTCCCGCTGCTGCCAACAGAGCTGATGTTCAAGTGTTTTAATCAAAAACCTCGTTATGTTAACCATCGTTATGACCTCACTGACTGGCTGCCAACAGCCAATCAGATGTCGTCATTTCCCCGTCAGCTTACAGATGTTTGTTTTTAACTAAAATTCCTCCTGCAGGTGCAAAACGAAGGAAATTAAGCAGATTTTTATTGCCATTTTAAGAAAAAAATAGCATTATGGAGAACATGCAGCTAAAATAAAGAGAAAGCTGCACATTCAATCACAGATTTTATTAAAGATGTTAAATTAAAATGATCTTTGGAGTCTTTGGGAGGCTCGGCTGCATTATATTTAAAGGTATTTGTTATTTTTTACCTCCACTGACAGAATGTTAGAAACATCTTTAATGCTGAATGTTTAGGTGCAGCTATAACACTTAAAAATAAGTGATAATCATACTGTAATATTTATAGTGTTCTGTACTTTTGGTACGATTTTACGACACATTTTAGTTTGTCTACTTTATTTTTGTTTATGTTTAAAAAAATGCAATTAAGATCAATTTTTGAAGACATTTTTTATTTTGAGGTCATTTTTTTAAACATTCTCGTTTATTTTGTTGAAAAGGGTGAAGGTGAGAGCAATCGCCAAAGACATATTAGTTTGTTTACTTTATTTTGTTCAAAAAAAGTGAAATTGTGAGCAATTTGGATGCAGACATTTTTCATCCTTTTTTCACATTTCTTACATTTTTCTTGTATTGCAGAGCTATTAAACTGCATTTACACTGGGTAGATTTTAATAACTTAACATGCTTGAGGTGCTGGATTATCTCGATAAATACAAAAGTATCTGATCACGGACACAAAAAACTTGATTAGTACATCCATAGTTTGTTTTTTTTTTTTAAAAAAAAAAAACAAGAATCCTGTTTTTGTTCATTTTAAAGCTTGTTTACTATTAATGTTTTAAAATAAATACCAAGTATTGTTATGTAATTACTATTATTATCCTTTTATTTTGTCAGTGTTTTGCTGTTGTGTTTTGCATCACTGACTGCAGGAACAACACTGAAGGAAAAACAATTAATGGCTAATATTGAGTCTCACACACACACACACACACACACACACTCTCTCTCTCTCTCTCTCTCTCTGACCTTGACTCCCAGCCCGGCGGGGGTGAGCTGCTGGTTGTTGCGCTCGTTGAGGCCGTCCTCGCCCATCAGGGAGGTGAGATGCTGCAGACAGTCAGCGTGACCCTGACAGGCCGAGATGTGCAGCAGGTTGTTCCCGTCCTCGTCTCTGATCAGCTCCAGGTTGTCTGCCGCCAGGTGAGGCTGCAGGACGAGGACGAAGAGGATGATGAAACACCTGATGCAGTTTGTTAAGTCCCCCATCTCCCACTCGTTTAACCCTTAGGGCCCGCTTTCACGTTACACACACACATATTGCTCTGTGCAAAACTCTGAAAGCTTTGAAAAAATTATACATTAATATTATTTTCTAATGTCACTGAGTTAATTTTCATCAGTCTTCATTATGAATATCAAATGTTCATTAATTTTCAGAATTTTAACCCTTTAAATGCCAGGTTTTTGTCATGATGCCACTATGTTTTTAGA
>NW_024622006.1:0-7918 GCF_008729295.1 Plectropomus leopardus
GCTGCGCTGAGATCTTTTGTCCTGCCGAGGGAAGATTTGTGTGAAAGCATTCTTGTTTTTACAGAGATGGATGTAAACTGTACTTGACTGGTGCGTTGAGGCATACAACTGTGTGGCTATAATTCCAGTTTTATTCATGGAAGCAAACCTTTATGTCATTCTGAAAGTAGAGATTCTACTTCTGCTTTCACATTTAATCTAATCTGCACAAATTATCGAGCGCATCACAATCGTTTAACTCTGTATCTTGTGTGTATCTGTTTTCAATTTAAGCTTAATAGGGTGTCAAAATCCATTTAACTACTCTGTTATATGTGGGTGCACACAGCACCCTGGGGAGTCCTTTTGCTTGCTCAGCTATGCATCTGTAATCGTGCCAAGTTTGAGGCTGATCCATTCATCCGGCCTGCAGCTGAGCGCATCTTTAGGCCGGCAAAGACACAGCCCGATGGTCAGAGACGTCTAAAAATGCCCTCTGACAGACGATGAGAAGGTGTTAGCTTCGTTTTTTTATTCATTTCGAGTTGAGCATGTTTAAGAGAGGGCGAAAAAAACACGTCAAAAATGTGGTGGTCCGTGCCCTTGACTTTGTCAGCATCAGAATGTAAATCCTATGAAAACCAGACAAGTCAAAGAGGATAAAGTGGAGCTTTGATATGTGGCTTTGAGGATGTCCAATTACAGCACTGTAGGACGAGTACATTTCGTGAGGACACACGATAACACACCTCTTTAAGACTTGCTTTTATTATCTTTTGTTCTTCAGTTCAATCTCTCAAACTAAAAGTGAAATATGTCAACTTTACTTTTTTATCATGGTACTATCCGGCAACTAATAGGTTGTAAAAATTGTTTTTTTTAAAGCCAAAGAGCAGTGATACTAAATTTACAGCCTGCAGGTCGAATCTGGCCCCCAGTTAGGTGCTGGAGACCCCTAACCCATTTTCTGATTTACAGCGATTCACACTGGGAATTGTTTTTGTACTTTTAGTATACATAAGGTATCAGAGTGCATCAACACAGCTTTAAAATAAAACTAGTTTCTAAAAAAAAGTACTAGAGGAAGATCTCCTGCACCCCTGAACAGAGGTCCCAGCTAAGCCCCTAATGTCCTAAATGTGTCCCAGAAATACCATAAAATCCTAGAACTTTTCTAAAATCCATGAAACCCCTTAAATCTGAGAAATGTTCTGAAATCCCAGAAATGTCTTAAAATCTGAGAAATATCCTTAAATCCTAGAAATATTATTAAATCCTAGAAATGTTCTAAAACCTATAAACCTCCTAAAATCCTAGAAACCTGCTAAAATCCTAGAAATGTCCTAAAATGTCAGCAATGTCCTAAAAGTGTAGAAATGCACCCAAATCCTAGAAATGTACTAAAATCCTACAAAAATGCTAAAATCTGAGAAATGTCCAAACATCCTAAAAATGTCCTAAAATCCAAGAAACAACCTAAAATTCTGCAAACATATATGGGGCCGCTGTGACTGGCCCCTGGCCTCCTGTCATTTTGCAAAAAGTGGCCCCAAAGCGGAGCAAGTTGAGAATCTGCCGCGGAAACCCCAGCGGTGGTACAGTAATGTCAATTCACTTAAACATTTGCACACATGATCCACCGCCTGGAGCTCGGAAGCCCTTGAGCGAAGATTTTTCGGCTACTCTGCAAAGACAAGCCTCTGACCCAGGAGCAGCAGAGGAGAAAGAGATTAAGTGTACTTACAGCCGCCCTGAGGGATTAAACATTTCACTCCGCAAAGGTGCACTTAGTTGTGATATAGTTTCTTTTACAGATATAAACGAGTTCCTCGGTTCGAGGGCTGCGGCGGCGTCTGATAAATGGCCTCCCCAGCCACTGGTTAGAGTGGGTTGCTGCGGGCACTGACTGGTTGGAGTTTACCTCTGCTGCGTTTTCTTTGCACTGAATACTAATGCAACCGTGCTTCCAAACAAATCCTCTGAAGCAAAGCTGTTTTTGTGTGTCGGTGTTCATATTTGTATTCAGAAAAACAGCTGGTTATACTGTAAATGTTTTTAGGGGCTGAATCCAGTGTGAATGTTGCAAATTTAATATTTTCATGTACCCATAAATTAAATCCAATAATGCCTCAATTGAACAACTATGATTCAGAGATTGTTTGCACATTTTTATTTTATCTATTTATTTTTTCTCATGAAATAATGTTTCTGTTCACCTCTGCAGGACTCCAAAACACATTCACCGAAACCACACAATCTTTGTTTGTGCAGAATTAATGTTAATTAATTAACAGCTAATCAGTAACTAGTGCTGAAACTGGTTATATAATCGCCTTTATCCTTACAGACGATTGCTATGATTAATCATACTCTGTGTTACAGATAAATCTGTGCTGGAAGTCACCCCAGATGGGACTCAGACCGACAACCCCTGGCTTCAGGAGGTCAGTGCCTCATCCATAAGGCTCCTGAGGCTTTTCTGCACTTCTTCTACAGGTAATAAAATCACTGTAGTAACTGCAGCTTAATGCCATGTGATCTGGAAATGAAATGTTTGTATATATATATATGGGTGTCATATTTGGTTTAATACTTTAAGCCATAACGTATCTCACATGTCAACCCAAATGGCAGAAAACATTTTTATCATTGTACATTTCTGAAAATAGGTCAGACAGGCTATGTTACATTCGCATGATTTGAAATTGATCATGCGAAATTTTACATTTAATCCAAATGGCAACATGTGTTTAAACTGAGGCCCAAAACGCACCCGGTTATGCTTAGGAAAAGATTATTTTCTGGATAAAAATACCTGGTTTTGGGGTTCACAATTTCAGCTGGAAAAGCAGTGATATCTCAGTAAAAACAATTTCTTTTGTAGGCATATCCCTTCTAATAAAACAGCGACATGTGGCCAAAAAACACCTATGTTTGGTGTCTTAAATGCTACAGGAAAAACAGCAACAGGTCGCTTCAAAACACACAGGTTTGGCAACTGGAAACACAGCAATGAGTCACTAAATCACAACTGGTTTTAGTGATCTCTAAAAGCAGCCTGCAGCTCAACAGGAGACTCGCCTAGAAGGACAATGGAGATACTCTTGTGGTTGATTTTTTTTATGCAATAATTAGGTTTCTATCATATTTTCCAATAAGTAACCACCCCAGATGGGACTCGAACCCACAATCCCTGGCTTAGGAGGCCAGTGCCTTATCCATTAGGCCACTGGGGCTTGTTCAAAGGTTGCTATCCCTGCTGTATAAACACTGATGTATGCATGTATGATTTCTTCAGTGATGTAGTACATGAGATGAGTGTCATCAGGAGGTGGAGGGCATGGTGGATGGCGTGACACCTTAACAAGACACCTGCCAAACTGCAGTCCACTAATCAAGGCCAAAAAAAAAATAAAACCAGCTGTTTTTTTAGCGAGTCATTGCTGTGGTTACAGCGGCTTTTAAGCCCCCAAACGCTTTCTAGGCAGCAAACATGATCGTTTTTTAGGGATGTGTTGCAGCTTTCTGGCCCCCAAACATGAAAAAATAAAATAAAATAGAATAAATAATGAAAATCAAGAAATTTGTAAAATGTTACAATAAAATTACTTGAAATAAAGGAATTTTTTTTTTAAATAAAAAAAACCCCTAAACATTACTTAAGAAAGAGGTAAAAATCTAAACATTTTTTTAATACCTAAAATTTTTTCCACAGCTAATTTTCAGGTCTGTTTTTGTTTTTGTGTTTTTTTTTGTTTTTTTTTTTTAACTAATGTTTTTGTTCTGTGATTTGCCAGAAATTTCTTGCAAGTTGCTTATTTCCTTGTAGTCATATGTTTTAAAAAAAACGAAGCAAACCAGTTTTTTTTTAAGTTCAGAGGTTTAAATGTTTATTAAAGGTGTCTGAACGCAGCACAACAAAAATTGATGTCAATCCAGGTGTTAGAGAGTTAAGTCCTCCCATAAAATCCCTGTCAGTGCAGCAGATTAATGCCAAATGAAAATATAATGTTTCATAAACCAAGTATGAGTGTCATGTTTTGGTGTCCACATACTTTTTTTCAGTAGCCATTTTTGCTTTCTCCCTCTTGTCACAGATAAAGTTTTAAACTGCACCTCAGAGGATGCAACCTGAATAAAAAGACACAGAGTGCAGAATTCACTTATTCTTTTTTTTATCTGCCTCACACACAAACACACTTCAAATACTTTCCTATCTTTGAGAGAAACCATCTTGAACCGAGCGGAATCCCGCTCCTCAGCATGTTCATGCACCAACCCCTTCTGTGCAGCAGCTCCTCCCGAAATCCAAACACTGCATCTTCCCCCCAGCACTGCATCCGAAATTGAGAGACAGAGAGACAGAGTCCCTCAGCTTTTTTGTAGCAATGTGTTGTGTGATGGCTTCTCTTTGTTTTTGTCTCTATAATTGCTGTTTTTACGTGATAAAAACACTGAAATGAATCTGAACGGAAAGATAAATGCACAGGAAAAGAAGTGTGATGACAGACGACTCGGAGGTTTCGGAGGAAGCGTCCTGAGTCTCATCAGCATGCACTCCTTGTGCAGTTTGGGAGAACAGACGGTCACCATCAGGCATAATGTGCTCCGTGACTATCCAGACAGCAGGAGTTTGTATTCATTGCCTGGTTTTGTTTTCTCCACCGGTGTGTCATCATGCGTCTTTGTGTGTTTGGTGCATTGTTGTCCCTCTGCAGAGACAATTCCAGCTCAAATGAGTGTGTGCGTGTGCGTGCGTGCATGTGTGTGCGCGTGCATGCGTGTGTGTCACAGGAGTGTAAAATGTTTGAGAGGGGGAAAAGTTTTGAGGAACAGACTACCAAAAAAGCAAAAATGCAAAAATGTGTAAATGTGTTTATGAGCGCACATATGACAGTGTTCAACAGCTCTTAAAGTAACAGTTAAAAAGCGACACCTTTTCCTTAACGCCTGCATCAAACTCATTTTTTTCTCTTAAATTTAAACCTCTGAAACCAGGAAAAATTAATGAAATTAATAAAAAAAAAACATGTAGAAAAGCACAGTAAGTAAACGTGTCCTGGAAATTGAAAAAGAATACTAAAAGGTGATGAGAAAATGACCTGAAAATTTGCAGGGGGATTATTAAATATGACCCAAAAATGTCCAAAAAACAGTTTTTTTATAATTATCTTAATTATATATTTAAAAAAATGTGTATTATAAATAATAATATTTAACTTTCTTGTGCTTATTCTTAAGTCATTTTCTTGCAACTTTTTACACTAATTTTTTTCTTGCTATTTTTTGGATGGGGGGCATTTCTATAATCAGTGCAGCATTTTGCTGCGAGCACTGAGGACTCCACTGGGAAACACTAAATTAGACTGATTACCTTCATGAACTAACCACCAAATGATGACAGCATTGATATAAAAAGAGATGCACATTTTTATGCTGATGATAAAAAATACATATAGAAAAAGAAGAAATATCAAAAAAAATCTGTTTGTCATGTTGGCAGAAATCTACATGTTGGCTGATTCAGATCTTTCATTTTAAAGCCGACCCAAACTAGAGCCATCAGACTGTATGTGCAGTGGGTGAGGAGCTTTTTTTAAAACTGTAGTGCTGAAAAACAAAATGAAAAATTTTCCTCAGCTCAATTACAATCATTTACATGGAAACATTTACAAGAAAATCACCTTCTTCCCCCCGGAGAGAGAAAAAGAAAATTAAATTCTTGCTCGGAGAAGAAACAGATTCTCGCTGTGCTGTCAGCGTGCCGTCGCCTCAGAATTATATCACCTGCTATTACTGTACTTATTTTATATATTCAGCTGTTTTGCGTCAACTTTCAGCAGCTTTAATAGTGTTTTGAAAGTTACACAAATAAGTTCTTTTTAGAGAGGCAGACAGGTCACGACGTACCGCAGTATAAATATCCTTCTCATTGTCCATCTCCTCTGCAGATGTTTGAACCCTGAACAGTGATCCGTGAAGGTGCTGCGTCACGCATCAGCTCTGACCGATAAAGGTGAGGTGTGTGTGTGTGTGTGTGTGTGTGTTTGTGTGTGTGTGTGTGTGTGTGTGTGTGTGTGTGTGTGAGCATTGTAAGAAATCAGTGTGACAGAGACACATTTCTGTTTTATAAACTGAGAGCTGGGAGCAAAAACATAGAGATTAAAACACAGATTTTCCTTCTGTTTTTCATTTCAACATAACTTTGGCATTATTTAAATTAACTAAAGTAACGACCATGTTTGTTGTCCGAAATAATCGACAGTGCTTTTGACATCTCTGCATTGACATCTGTCCAGTCACTGTTAAACAGATGTTCAGAGTGCTGAAAACGTGCATTTTAATCAGCGGACAGATCATATGCTGCACTGTATGCTCCCAGATGAAGTTAAAATGATGTGGCAGCTGCTTTGGATGTGATTTTAACGTGTGAGGCAGTTATTTGCAGTTTCACAGCTCTCTCTTGGCACAGCGGGTGCTCTAACTGTAATACTACTCAGGAGATATCACTTTCCATGTGCATTACCAGTTTTGCAGTTTAACACCCCCTGTGTCTAAGCTGCATAGGTATTATTACTCATGCAGAAGATGATGTTTCCAAAGTGTTTCTGCTGTGCAATCCTAACAGATTGCTTGAAACACAGATGATACCAATCAAGAAGGTGCCAATCAAAAAAAGGGAAAGGGTCTAAATTTTGACCCATAGATCTCACTTTGCTGTTGGCCAGTATGGGGGTTGAACCCATGACCTTGGCGTTATTAGCACCATGCTCTAACCAGCTGAGCTAACCGGCCTGATTTATAGAGTGTTTTTGTGAAAAATTTCATCTCAGGCGACCAACTTCCATGTCAAGGAGGTTAAAAAGGAGAAGTCACTGCGGCATATTGCATCATGTCAATGGCGTACAACATATTTAGGTCTTGCCTTCAATTGCCGGACAACTTAATGATTCAATAGATAGAACAGGGGGTACCACAGCCAGCCATAAGTCGTAATATATTTTATTCAAAAAATAAAGTTATGGGCGATTATTGAAAAGGTCCTTAATTAAATATCTTCTATATGAAAACTTTCCATTGGATATCAGCCGCTATATTTGAGCATCCTCACAATATTCTGTCAGTTGGGGTGCATCTCAGTAGACATCATCCTTTTTTTTTTTAAAGTCTTATCTGCCGTAACCCCCCTAATATTGCTGCTCCACTGACAATGGGCATGTCACATGGTGACTGTGGGGTGAGAGACTGTGCTGCAGTGTTTGTTCAATGTCAGCTCCTGTGGATGGGGGGTAACTTTAGTTCAGTTAACTTGCAAACGTGTCCTTAAATGTGGAATTTACAACCACGAAGGGACTCGAACCCTCAATCTTCTGATCCGAAGTCAGACGCCTTGTCCATTAGGCCACGTGGTCACATGACAGCTGGTCTCTTTGTTCCAGGTTTAGTCATGCAGAGAACATAAAACAGTTTTAAATAATCTTTGTTTTTGCAGAGCATTCTTACTTTTCAAAGTTGCAGCAGTTTGCATTGTGCTCAAACATGTTTCACCATGCTTCTTTAATTTAGGACAAAGCTTTCAAACACGATGGGAGTCTCAATCTGATCTGATTTCATTTTGTGTTTATTTGGCCACATGGTCACAGAAATACTTTATCTTATCTCAAACTGTGTAGCAATATACAAGAACCTCCATAATATAACTTGTTTTTACAACTAGCTTGTTATGATACATATTTGATATGACTTTTGCTGTTATTGTCTTCTTCCGGTTTACATGATGTTATTTAGCACTTTGTTTGACACCCCTCACCTTCGACCTTTTTGGTTTTTAGTGGCTCTTGTTGTTGTTGTTGTTGCAGTGGAGCGATGTTGTGGATTCTGTCAATATTTTTGTTTACATGCTGCATATGTTGTTTTTGTTTTATGTCTAGTGACAGAC
>NW_024622007.1:0-1236 GCF_008729295.1 Plectropomus leopardus
TGTCTCAGCAGGCTAATTTATGCTGTTTTGAGGGTTTACAGCTTTTTTATGGACATGTCTGTTACAAACACAGCTCGCAATGGGAAAAAGGGAAGTAACACACACACAATCGTTGGAGGTGATTTTGAATTAAGGTGTATTTAGTAAGAAAAAGGACATGTGGATATTATGTGGAAAACAGATAAGGGCCGCCAGGGGCTGTCAAAACAATGAAATAAATATCACAAAAAGAGGACTCCTTAAAACAAAACTGGAGCTGACTATCTAAAGCTAAATTATACAGTGCCAAATAACTCAAATATCAAAAACAAAAAGCTAAAGATTACAGTACCAAATAGCTCAAATATCAAAAACAAAATCTTACTAACTACTCTAGTGACTCAATGAAAAACAGAAAGACAAATGACCAGCACACCTGAACCTAGTAAAACTAAACAGAGACAAAACCTATGGTGGTGAAGTATGAAATCAGTATGGTTGTCTGACACTGGCCAGAATCTGGGAGGAGCACAGGAAGCAAGTTCTCTTACAATTTACACAAAACTCAAGCAACAACTTAACAATAAAGAGATGAGGGTAGTGTCTGCCATCAGTTGAGCACGCCGGACTCTTGTAACCGCCGTCCCTCCTGGATTGTACCTGTACTGACCAGCTGCACCAATCACAAGCCACTGGGAAGGACACACCCTCTGGAAAAGCTGTAACTCAATTTGCTGATTACACACACACAAATACCTACATCCACATACCACAAGAGGAAGGGAGTAGAGTAACAATGTCATATTTTGAAATTTTTGCCATACTAAAGCCATGCTCTTTGGATCATTTTACGACATGCTATGTTATGGTGTTTTTGGCCATATTTGCACTTTTTAATACTATGGCATGTCTCAGCACACTATTTTAAACTGTTTTGAGGTGTTTTCAGCTGTATTTGGGACATGTCAAATTTTGACTTTTTTTCCATACTATAGCCTTGCTTCATTGGTCATTTTTTCGACATAATTTTTTATGGTGTTTTCGGTGGCCTTTGGAAATAATTATGCTATGGCGTGTTTCAGCATGCTAGTTTCTGCTGTTTTTAGGTGTTTTCAGCTGTTTTTGGGACATGTCAAATTCTGTGAATTTTGCCGCACTATAGCCTTGCTTCTTTGGTCATTTCTTTGACGCGCTATATTTTGGTGTTTTTGGCCATATTTGCACTTTTTAACGTTATCGCAAAAGTCAGCACACTAT
>NW_024622008.1:0-2448 GCF_008729295.1 Plectropomus leopardus
ATAGCCTTGCCTTTTAGGTCATTTTTTTCAACGTGCAGTTTTTTGTTGTTTTCTGACTTTTTTGCAGCGTTCTATGCTATGGCGTGTTTCCACATGCTATTTTATGCTGTTTTGAGGTGTTTTCAGCTGTTTTTGGGAGACGTCATATTTTCACATTTTTAGCCTTACTATAGCCTTGCCTTTTAGGTCATTTTTTCAACAGGTACTCTTTGAGAAGGGAGGCCAGTTCTGTCTGTATGTCCTGGGCTGTTGCTGTTGTTGTACCACCACCTGCAGACGGACTTGTCATTCTGAGCTTGATGTCATTAGGCTGTAGGTGTCGGGACTTTACTTGGACTTTCTTGTGCCTGACCCCAAGTTCATCAAAGCTGTTTAGGTCCACTTCTCCTGAGTCGTTCGAATCGACATTACCCCAACCAGCCTCTTCTTCTGCCCCATTTGTAAATGCCACCCTTGATATCTGAGAGCGTGGACCACCCAGGCTCTGGCCCAAACCCCTATGGGCACTGATTTTTGTACCTCTGCGGCCTGCCATCCCACCACCGCCACCAAATTGTCGCACCTATGTCTGAGGTGAGGGCAACGTACTGACAACACACTAGATTCTCAAAACAAATGGGAAGGATGGTGGGGACACAGATGTTCCAGGTCAGGGTGATTTATTCTCTTAAAATCAAGACAGAGTGGCACTTTACAGGGGCGGTCCCTTGTTTCCTGTGATAGAGAACACAGAGTTAAAAAAAAAACAAATACCAGCATTTTACTAACACAGATGAGCTCATAATAAAATAAACAATAATTTCCAAGTCAAAACAAACAATGAATGTCAATTGTGATTGTAGGTAAAAACTGGCATTACATCACCTTCAAAGCAGGCTTTTACTGGCTCCTCACAGCATGTCAGTGTGTCAGCAGAGCAGAGCGGTGATCATTATTGTCCATTTTTAACACAATAAAAGTGAGTTTTCCACTTGGTTCCCATGTGGGCCAAATGTAAAAAGTCACACTATAGCATGTCGACAAAAAAAAAAAAGCACAACATCGCATGTTGAAGAAAAAAGTCTGAAAGAAGAACTTGACCTTTAACCTTTAAAATCTAATCAGTTCATTGTCGAGTTCAAGTGGATACTGAGACAAATTTGACTTAATTCCCTTAATGCGACCTAGAGATGTCACAATTATAATAATGGGTTAAACCTGAAAATATGGTGTGTCTAACCACGGCTTTTGCCGGCACGGAGGCATAAAAAAACACCAGCACAACCATCAACAGTAATATGACTGGAGGAGTTTTATTATTAAGTGTGCAAAATGCAAAGTTGGATCAAATCCGAGTTAAAAACTGGCACAATCATACTCCCACTGGTAAGCATGTCTGAACACCTGATTAGATATAAACTGACTGTTTTTGGCTTTTGGAAGTACATCCATCGTGTCCTTGTTTAAGGTTACATGTGAATGAAATAAACTGGTAAGATCTATAAAGAAGAGGATGAATAAGAAAATGCAGATTATTATTTTTGTCAGTAACAGTTAGCGAGCAGAACAATAGAACAAATCAATCACAAACTGGCCGCAATGAAACACGAGCACATCGTGCTGCTTGTAACACCATTAAAACAGTTCATCTGTATTTAAAGGATCAGTTTAGTTCAATTACAAAAACGTGTTTTGTCACTTTCTCATTTCATACATTTAATAAGTACTGCTCTAAGTACTGAAAACTCTCTGTTACTCCAGATAATACACAGAACAGCCCCTCGGTCAACACCGGGTTACACCAGCTCTACGTAAGTTTAAATCTCTTACTAAAGTCAGAGTTTACTGTTCACATTTTCAGGGTCTGCACCAGCTTAAACAGGATTACGTGACTTAAATCTCACTCTTAACCTTTGGTAGGTGCAAAGTCCCGCGCAAACTAAAAGGCTGTCATGACGCATTATTCTGAAAGTTAACTTTGGAGAAGTGAATTATAACAGCTGTTTTGTGTTGGCATCAAGTCCGTGATGGATTTCACCCGCAGGCGATCTTGTGCCTTTTATACTCAGAGTAAACATTTTTGAAATTTAATGGGGGTTTCTGTAAACATGCAAAATAAATTGCAAACATATTAACACTAGAACCACCAAGGGGGGTCATTTAGACCGTAATGAAATAAACCCAAATATGTCATTTCTTGAAGTTGTTCATTTTCATCTACTTTTAAAATAAGAAGTAAAACTTGACAAAATAATAACATTCATTTTTTAGGTTTTTGATAATTTGACAATTGTTTTATGTCATTTAAGATAAAAAGGGTGCTTGAAAATAGGCATTTTGAATGAGTTAATAAACTACATAAAAACAATACATTTAAACTATTAACTAAGTACAGAAGATCAATAAGTACAAGTTACAAATGAATTTGGGATGATAATAGCATGTTATTGTTAATAAATGGAATAAAGA
>NW_024622009.1:0-2806 GCF_008729295.1 Plectropomus leopardus
GATAACGTCAGTCAGTCATTTTCTGTAACCGCTTGTCCTCGTAAGGGTCGCGGGGGGGCTGGAGCCAATCCCAGCTGTCACCGGGCGGAAGGCGGGGTCACCCTGGACGGTTCGCCAGACCATCGTAGGGCTGTTGGATAACGTGAAAGAACAAATATTATTTGTATGTAATTAACACGGAAACGAACTCTGTCTTTGCTCCAGATGAGTCACGTGAGCGGGAACAGCTCTAGTGTTGTGGCTCCGCCCCTCACACACACTTTGACCTCATGTGACCCCGTGACCTCCGACCCCTCGACCTCCACCGGCCCCCCGACCCTCAACAACAACACCAAGTCCAGCGGTGACATCACTTCCTCCTCCACCAGCACAGGTGGAGTCCCGAGTGTTTGTCATAAATGATTCAATGTGCATCTGTCGCTGCTGTTACACGGATGTCACGTGTGAAATGACCGGCTTAGTTAACCCTTTCAAACCTGCAGTGACATCACTTTTTGTGTTGCTTTCAGAGGCCTTTAATGAGTATTTAACCCTTTGAACTCTCTGCACATTGGTTTGATTTCTTTCAAAAACATGAGAAAAGACAACGAGCAAAATGATCCACAAAATGCGAGAAATTAGCAGATTTAGAATATTTTTTTAACAGCTAGGGAAAAACTGTAGTCATAATTAGCATAATTACATATTTAAAAATATGCCACAGAATTTTGTAATGATGTTACCGAAGTTTTCTAACTTTTATTTAAATTTTTTAGGCACTTTTATATTTTTTTAGGTACTTTTTCCAAACCTTGTTTTTTTTTAAGTTTTAATTATTTTCCTTTTCTTTTAAAAAAACAAATACTAAATATTTCACTAATTTCTATCTGATTTTGAGATCATTTCTCCTTGCATTTATCAGTGCCTTCTGCCCATGCTTTTGAAAGAAATCAAACCAATTTGCTCAAGTTTTAATGGATAATTAATAATTCCAATATAATAAGGCTTTTAGTGGAGTTTTTTTTAATAATTTCTTTGCCAAGTTTTGTTTTTTGGATGTTATATTTCTCTTTCTTTTTCTTTTTCTGAATTTTCAGGTAATTTTGTTGTACTTTGATATTATGTGATATATTATGATATAAAATGTGATGATGTTGACACACTTCAGTTTTCATTTCTGGCTGGTTAACGTCTACGTTTTCTGTTTTTCTCTCTGTGTGTTTTTGTGTGTGTGTGTGTGTGTGTGTGTGTGCAGGCGTAGATGCTGGCGTCCGTACAGTGGAGATCACACGGGTAAATATGAGAGTACACAGAGCAGAGTGAACAAACAGAATATGCTGTTTATAGTCAGAGTCAGTGTAAAGATTTGGGGGTTTGGGAAGTTTTTCAGAGTTCAGAGATGGAAAAAGACGCGTGTGTCGGCTGCTGCGGTTTTTAGTCACAAACTCTTATATTCTAGAAATATTCATGGGACGTAATAAAACAGGAAGTGCAGGTGTTAAACTGACCTCTGTCACCTGTTAGATTCTGTAACATTTCAGACGTATCGCCGCTGCAAATGTAACATATGTCAATTTGAACGTCCCATTCTTAGGAGCACAATAACTCAAGAAAACCTCCAGGGAATTTATTATTATGGCACAAACGTCCAATTGGACTGAACAATCAACTAATTACAATTTGGTGGTCAAAGGTCACTGTGACTTTGCATCCATCTCATTCTCTTGAAAATAATATCTCAAGAATACTTTGGGTTTGTTTTTGTTTTTTTCAAATTTGGCACGAACATCCACTTGGACTCTACGATGTACTGTTTTGAATTTGGTGGTCAAAGATCAAAGTTCAGCTTCACCATGACCTTGCATTTGTGTCGTGCTTGTAAACACAATATCTCAAGAACGCCTCGAGAAAATTTCTTCAAATTTGGCACAAACGTTCACTTGGACTCAACAATCACCTTATTAGAATTTGGTGGTCATAGGTCAAAGGTTACTGTGACTTTGCATCCATCTCACTGTCATGAATGCAATATCTCAAGAACTCCTTGAGGGATTTAAAAAAAAAAAAGAAATTGGCACAAACATCTGCTTGGACAACGATGTGGTACAAGACGTGAGGGGTTAAAGTACGATGAAAACAGAAGACGAAGCTGAACTCATGGGGGGATGAATTCATAAATGAGTCCCCCTTTTGTCTCTGAGGAGAGTCTTTCCTGTAACGTGTCCGTGTCCTCCCTCTGTCCCCCCTCAGGGTGTGGGGGACTCCCTCGGGGTGAGCATAGCGGGGGGGAAGGGCAGCCCGCTGGGTGACATCCCCATCTTCATCGCCATGATTCAGGCCAACGGAGTCGCCGCCAAGACGCATCGACTGAAGGTAGAGCTGCCGACGACACGCATGCAGATATTTTGAACACGTGTATTTTCCTCTCGTTCACACGCACAACACAGCTCTGTAATGTGTGTGTGTGTGTGTGTGTGTGTGTGTGTGTGTGTGTGTGTGTGTGTCAGCCTGCAGCAGAGACTGATAACAGACTGAGTTTAGATTTGACTGTTTGCCCAACGACTGATACAGCTCAGTCTGTCTGTTTGTGTCTCTGTGTGTTTCTCTGTCCATCTGTCTGTCTGTCTCTCTGTCTCTCTGTCTCTCTGTCTGTCTGTCTGTCTGCCTGTTATATTGTCAGGTGGCTCCCTGCTTTAGTTTTCTTACTTCTGTTTAAAAGTTTAGGGAATAAAGTCATGGCGTTTTTCCTCAGTGTTATTATATTATTATCATTATTCAGAGTAAAGAGAGTGTGTGTGTGTGTGTGTGTGTGTGTGTGTGTGTGTGT
>NW_024622010.1:0-1234 GCF_008729295.1 Plectropomus leopardus
GTGTGTGTGTGTGTGTGTGTGTGTGTGTGTGTGTGTGTGTGTGTGTGTTTGACAGTGTGTCGTTTTGTGCTCCTGTTTACCTTCAGTGAAGCTGCCAGGAGCGGATGGCTGAAAGTGTGCTGTGACGTTTTATCTTTACGGCTGCGCTGTTTCTCCTGTCTCTGTTTCTTGGATGCAGCCGGGCCTTTTGCAACACTGACTTCAGCTGAGAGACAAAACACAGAACATCAAGCTCAACAACATCTGAAGTTATGAAACTGATACTTCAGTATTGCCACTGTGTGACCAAACAACTTAAACCTTGTGGATTATCTTGTCACAGAGTCTGACACACGAAAAGCGATGACATGGATTTGCAGCTTGTAGCATCTGCTTACAATAGCTCTGAAGCAGTAATATTTATGTTATTAGAGACTAAACCTCGTGCACGTACTCCTTCTATAAAAATCCCTGGTGCAAATCCTTTGTAGCTAATGACAGGTGACAGTCGCAAAAAGTCCTTGTCTAAATGGACATGTGTGTGTCAAAGTTTCTTTTCTTTTCTGTCAAACTTTTCTCTGTGTTTTAAATTTGTTGTTTGTAAATGCTATTTTGTGTTATGATGCTGTGAATATTTGTATGCTGTTATTAATTTACTTATCATTTCTTATTTATGACTAGGAAGAGATTTTCATGGTACGTTACCCGTTCCAGAAAATTAGCATTATACAGACATATTATCATCAGTCAGAACCCTTCAACAGGTTAGACAAAGACATACAACATAATATATCCAGGGTTATTTTAACACCTGCCACTGTTGCTGGTGGTTTCCAAAATCTACTGGCCACTCAGTAGATTGTTATTGTTTCTTGACTGGTGAGTAAAGAAAATCTAACAGGCACGTGCATATTTTACTAGCATTTGGCCAGTGACTGGTGCTAATTTCCAACCCTGATTATATCATCATAAAAATATCCACTTAGTTTACCAACACACGTGGAAAAATATCTGGGATTTCTGGCTGGTTTTCTGAGCAATTTTGTGTTACTCAATCTGCATGTGATATTCCTTTTTTTATGAAAAGAAATGTATTTAACAAAAAGAAAGGATGTTAGATGTTAGACTTCACAATGCGACATCGGCAAAAAAAGTATTTTCCGGTCAAATTTTGCATACTGTACCTCTGCAACTGCAGTCACTCCGCACTTTACTCTTGTATATATGTATATATGTATAGTCTCTTAGTTTTTAG
>NW_024622011.1:0-2026 GCF_008729295.1 Plectropomus leopardus
ATACTATACTATGGGGAAAGATGTCAAATTTTGACCCGTCCCAAAAACCGATGAAAATGACACATTATAGCTTGTAGAGATGCATTATACTGTTCCAACTGGAAACAGTGGCCAGAAAACGTGAAAAAAGTAAAAAATTATCATGTTGATAAAATGGCCAAAAATCACATGCTATACTATGGCGAAAGATGTTAAATTTTGACCCGTCCCAGAAATGGACGAAAATGACATATTATAGCCTGTAGAGATGCATCTTACTATAACAAATGGAAACGAAGGCCAAAAAACTCCCAAAATGTCATAAATTAGCATGTTGATAAAATGGCCAAAAAATCGCATACTATACTATGGCGAAAAATGTCAAATTTTGACCCGTCCCAGAAATGGACAAAAATGACATATTATAACTTGTAGAGATGCATCTTACTATAGCAAATGGAAACAAAGGCCAAAAAACTCCCAAAATGTCATACTTTAGCATTTTGAAAAACTGGCCAAAAATCGCATACTATACTATGGCGAAAGATGTCAAATTTTGACCTGTCCCAAAAATGGCTGAAAATGAATTATTATAGCTTGTAGAGATGCATTATACTGTTCAAAGTGGAAACAATGGCCAGAAAATGTGAAAAAATGTCAAAAATTAGCATGTTGATAAAATGGCCAAAAATCGCATACTATACTATGGCGAAAAATGTCAAATTTTGACCCGTCCCAGAAATGGACGAAAATGACATATTATAACTTGTAGAGATGCATCTTACTATAGCAAATGGAAACAAAGGCCAAAAAATTCCCAAAATGTCATACTTTAGCATTTTGAAAAACTGGCCAAAAATCACATACTATACTATGGCGAAAAATGTCAAATTTTGACCCGTCCCAAAAATGGCTGAAAATGACATATTATAGCTTGTAGAGATGCATTATACTGTTCCAACTGGAAACAGTGGCCAGAAAACGTGAAAAAAAGTAAAAAGTTAGCATGTTGATAAAACGGCAAAAAAATCGCATACTATACTATGGCGAAAAATGCCAAATTTTGACCCGTCCCAGAAATGGACGAAAATGACATATTATAACTTGTAGAGATGCATCTTACTATACCAAATGGAAACAAAGGCCAAAAAAGTCTAAAAGTGCCATAAATTAGCATGTTGATAACACGGCCAAAAATCGCATACTATACTATGGTGAAAAATGTCAAATTTTGACCCTTCCCAAAAATGGCTGAAAATGAATTATTATAGCTTGTAGAGATGCATTATACTGTTCAAAGTGGAAACAATGGCCAGAAAACATGAAAAATTGTCATAAATTAGGATGTTGATAAATATGGCCAAAAATCACATAGAGAGAGAGAATGATGAGGTATCCCTCTTCCTGGACAGAGAAATGTGCAATAGATGTTGTAAATTAAATACAATTATTGAAAAAAGGAAAGAGAAAGAGAGAGGGGAGGAGAGGGGGAGAGAGGGGGAGAGAGACAGCAATAATGGAAACAGACGCATGTCATATTACAATAACGATAGGTGTTTATTTATTAAATGCAGTTTATGATGATGTTGAGGGTGATGTTAAGAGTCTCATGGGTGATTGATAGCAAGGTGTCCAAAGGTATGATCAAGGCATCGGTGCAACCAGGACCAAGACCACGATCAGGGCATGTAGGGGGTACAGTATCAGTGCAGCCACAGCACGAGCATAAACAAAGGCAGGGTCACAGCGCCAGCACAGCGATCACCATGATCAGACGAAGCCATGCTGATGTCCAGGATCCAGGAAAACTTGGAAACAAGAGAGCAGGAATGCTCCGGGAAGGCAACGGGATTAGCGTAGTGCAGTTCAAATTTTGACTGGTCCCGAAAATGGCTGAAAATGAAATATTACAAATAGTAGAGATGCATTATACTATACAAAGTGGAAACAAAGGGCATAAAAGTCCAAAAATGTCATCATTTACAATGTTGAAAAATTGGCCAACAATCGCATACTACACTATGGCGAAAAATGTCAAATTTTGACC
>NW_024622012.1:0-1261 GCF_008729295.1 Plectropomus leopardus
AATTTTCCAGTTAATTTTTGTAACTTGTCACTTTTCTATTGCTAAATTTTGAGAAAAAAATTGAAAGACGTTGAAATCCGAAAGAAATCAAGCCAATTTGATCAGATTTTAAAGTAAAGACACACTTCACATTATTATTTATGCTTCGAGTTATTTGTTACCGTTTTATCCTGTCATCATCTGCAGTTTTACCTTGTTTTTACATTGTCTTAATGCTTTAATGTTTTTATTTAGTTTCTGTACAGTTGTCAGCCTGAGAGTAACCAAACATAATTTTGTTGTACATCTACAATAACAAATAAATGGTTTTATGTCTTTTTAAGTGTTTTAAATGAAAAAAGAAAAAAAAAATCAATGCTTTTCGGAAAAAAAAGTAGCTGATTGTCTTCTTTTATAGGTTTAATTCCTGCTGCATTAACAGGATGTAAGAACATATTTTTTAACAGTGCAAAAACCTTTAAGAGTCTGAAGAATTTCACCAATTTTTCCCAACCTGTAGTGGAATCATTCAATTATTCAACCGGAGCTAAAATGACAAAATTGCCCTCAAAATTACAGCAACAGCAACATTTAACGCTCACTTCATCTCACCTCCACTCAAACGCTTGCCGCACCCCGCCCCCAACAACCCCGACTGAAAAACATGTACTTCAAAATAAAGACATCACCTATCTCGTTAAATAAATATTGAAGTGTGAAAGAGACTGTAATTCCTTGAACTCTTGCCCCCACCACAAATAAGCCAGGAGGAAAGCCAGCCTTTTGTGTGTGTGTGTGTGTGTGTGTGTGTGTTTTAAGCAAAGTATAAAAAAAGCACCTTCACCTGCTCTTTATGATCTTTTTTTCACTCCCTTTCTGTCTGTCTTCTCTTTCTTTGGCGATCTTTCTGTTTCTCTTTTTTCTCTCTCTCCCTCCTGTGCTGCAGTTTTCCGTTGGAAGCCAGATGTGTTTCAACATGCTCTGGACTGTAGTTAAGACTGATCTCACTCACACACACACACACACACACTTTCAATCTCCTGTCATTTAATGGAACCTAACCCATCTTTTGGCCTTTATTTGATTTTGGACATTTTTTTTTTGTTTCAAGCTTGTTGAAAAGCGTCTGTTCAAAGGTGCTCTCTCAAGACGAACGTGTGTGTGTGTGTGTGTGTGTGTAGCACACCCTGAGCACCGTCTGCTGACAGACAGACAGACAAAGGGACACACACATGCACACACACACACACACACACACACACACACACACACACACACACAC
>NW_024622013.1:0-4925 GCF_008729295.1 Plectropomus leopardus
AAAACACCTCACAACAGCACAAAATAGAGTGCCAAGACACAACATAGCAAAGAGTTTTGCTAAAACGGCCAAAAATGCCATAAAAGTGCATGTTGAAAAAATGACCAAAAGGCAAGGCTATAGTATGGCAAAAATGTCCAAATACGACATGTCCCAAAACCAGCTCAAAACACCTCAAAACAGCATAAAATAGAGTGCCAAGACACACCATAGCATAGAGTTTTGCTAAAATGGCCAAAAACACCATGAAAGTGCTTGTTGAAAAAATGACCA
The DNA here is from genome assembly GCF_008729295.1 of Plectropomus leopardus. NCBI lineage: Eukaryota > Metazoa > Chordata > Actinopteri > Perciformes > Serranidae > Plectropomus > Plectropomus leopardus. The sequence goes on from NW_024622013.1 coordinate 274, forward strand.
AAAAGGCAAGGCTATGACTTGTCCCAAAAACAGCTCAAAACACCTCAAAACAGCATAAAATAGCATGCCAAGAAGCACCATAGCATAGAATGTTGCTAAAACTTCCAAAAACACCATAAAAATGCATGTTGAAAAAATGACCAAAAAGGCAAGGCTATAGTATGGCAAAAATGTCAACATATGACATGTCCCAAAAACAGCTGAAAACACCTCAAAACAGGATATTATAGCGTGCCAAGACACACCATAGCATAGAATGTTGAAAAAACAGCCAAAAACAACATAAAAATGCATGTTGAAAAAATGACCGAAAGGCAAGGCTATAGTATGGCAAAAATGTCAAAATAAGACATGTCCCAAAAACCGCTCAAAACACCTCAAAACAGTATAAAATAGCGTGCCAAAACACACCATAGCATAAAATGTTGCTAAAACATCCAAAAACACCATAAAAGTGCATGGTGAAAAAATGACCAAAAAGGCAAGGCTATAGAATGGCAAAAATGTCAAAATATGACATATCCCAAGAACAACTTAAAACACCTCAAAACAACATAAAATAGCGTGCCAAGACACACCATAACATAGAATTTTGCTCAAACAGCCAAAAATACCGTAAACATGCATCTTGAAAAAATGACCAAAAAGGCAAGGCTATAGTATGGCAAAAATGTCCAAATATGACATGTCCCAAAAACAGCTCAAAACACTTCAAAACAGCATAAAAAAACATGCTGATTTACACCATAGCATAGAGTTTTGCTAAAATGGCCAAAAACACCATAAAAATGCTTGTTGAAAAAATAACCAAAGGGGCAAGGCTATAGTATGGCAAAAAATGTCAAATTATGACATGTCCCATAAACAGTTGAAAACACCTCAAAACAACATAAAACAAAGTGCCAAGACACACCATAGCATAGAGTTTTGCTAAAATGGCCAAAAACAATATAAAAATGGATTTTGAAAAAATGACCAAAAAGCAAGGCTATAGTATGGCAAAAATGTCAAAATATAACATGTCCCAAAAAGAACTTAAAACACCTCAAAACAGCATAAAATAGCATGCTAAGACACACCATAGCATAGAGTTTTGCTAAAACGGCCAAAAATACCATAAAAGTGCATGTTAAAAAAATGACCAAAAAGGGGAGTCACCAGTCACCAGCTCCTCAAGTTCGCAGACAACACCAGCCTCACTGGACTCATCTCTAGTGGGAATGAGTCCACTGGTGATCTGGTGCATGGAGAACAACTTAGAGCTTAATGATCTGAAGACAGTGGAGATAGTTGTGGATTTCAGAAGGATCGCTGCCGCCCCCACCCCCATCAACCTCTGTGACTCACCACTTTCCACTGAGGAGTCTTTCCACCTCCTGGGGACCATCATCACCCAGGACCTCAAGTGGGAGCTGGACATCAGCTCCCTCATCAAGAAAGCCCAGCAGAAGATGTACTTCCTGCAGCAGCTGAAGAAATTCAACCTGCCAGACAATGATGGTGCACTTCTATACTGCCACCATTGAGTCCATCCTCACCTCCTCACCTCCATCCATCACAGTCTCATCCACACTGTGGAGAGAGTAAAAATTGTGGCCGACCTCTCTCACCCCAACACAGACTTTTTGGGAACCTGCCCTCTGGCGAGAGGCTGCGGTCCATCAAGACCAAAACCTCATGCCTGAAGAATGGTTTCTTCCCCTCTGCTGTCAGCATCATGAACAATACTCCAGCCCTCTCCCACCGCCACATGACATAGGCTCTCATCTATTCCCAGAGTCTGAAAACATTATGTCAATGTAAGGCTAAATCAGTTTTCATGCATTAAATGAATGCCACTGGAGTGGACTTTCTTTGTTTATACTGCACACTGTAGTTTAATTTATTTAGACTGAAGATATTTGCAATGTAACTTCAACTTCTGCACAACTGTACAATCCCACCATTGCACCTTTTGTACATACATTTTGTGTTCCTTATATTCTACTTGTCATTTTATTTTTTGGTATTGCTTCTATATTTTTATCTTACATCTTATTCTATTAATGTTTACTATTTTTATTCTTCTTAAATATATTGTCATGCACTAAAACACCAATTCAAATTCCATGTATTTGTGAATGTGCTTAGCAATAAATCTTGATTCTGATTTTGATATGATGTCATTTTTGTATGATTTCTGGAGGACATACTATACAATGACGTTTTTCATGACTTTTGGATGAAATACTATGCTATGACATTTATTCATGATTTTCGGACGACATACTATACTATGACGATTTTTCATGATTTTTGGACGATTCACTATACAACAACATTTTTCAGGGTGGCACAGTGGCGTCGTGGTTAGCACTGTTGCCTCACAGCAAGAGGGTTCCTGGTTCAAAACCCAGTTGGAACGGGGTTTGGTCTGGGTGGGGGCCCTTCTGTGCAGAGTTTGCATGTTTTCCCCGTGTCTGCGTGGGTTCTCTCCGGGGTCTCCAGCTTCCTCCCACAGTCCAAAGACATGCAGCTCAGGTTGACTGGTGACTCTAAATTGCCCTTAGGTGTGACTGTGAGCTGGTTGTCTGTCTATATGTGTCAGCCCTGCGATAGTCTGGCGACCTGTTCCGCCCGATGACAGCTGGGATTGGCTCAAGCCCCCCCGCGACCCTTACGAGGACGAGCGGTTACAGAAAATGACTGACTGACTGACAATGTTTTTCATAACATTTGGGACGTTTTCCATTATTTTTGGACTACATACTATACTTTGTTGTTTTTTATGATTTTTGGACAACATACTGTACTATGTGGTTTTATATGATTTTTGGACAGCATACTATACTATATCATTCTTCATGATTTTAGGACGACATACTATAATATGTCATATTTCATGATTTTTGGACGACATACTATAATATGTCATATTTCATGATGGTTGGATGAAATACTATACTATGAGGTTTTTGATGATTTTTGGACGACATACTATATTATGACGTTTTTCATGGTTTTTTGACAACATACTATACTATGATATTTTTATGATTTTTGTACGACATACTATACAATGACATATTTCATGATTTTTGGATGACAAACTATACTTTGATATTTTTCATGATTTTTGGACAACATACTATACTATGACATTTATTATGATGTTTGGACTACATACTATACTATGACATTTTTATGATTTTTGTACAACATACTATACAATGACATATTTCATGTTTTTTGGATGACACCACACTATCTTGATTTTCATGTTTTTTTACGACATACTTTAATATGACGTTTTTCATGATTTTTGGACAACATACTATACTATGACGTTTATCATGATGGTTGGATGACATACTATACTATGTCGTTTTTGATGATGTTTGGATGACATACTATACTATGACGTTTTTTATGATTTTTGGACATACTATACTATGACGTTTATCATGATGTTTTGATGACATACTATATTATGAAGTTTTTCATTATTTTTCAACGACATACAATACTTTTAGGTCTTTCATGATTTTTGGACGATCTACTATACTATGACATTTTTCATGATTTCTAGATGACATACGGCATTGTGGTTAGCACTGTTGACTCACAGCAAGAGGGTCCCTGGTTCAAAACCCGGTTGGAACAGGGTTTGGTCTGTGGGCAGGGGCCTTTCTGTGCTGAGTTTGCATGTTTTCCCCATGTCTGCGTGGGTTCTCTGCAGGGTCTCCAGCTTCCTCCCACAGTCCACAGACATGCAGCTCAGGTTGATTCTAACTCTTGACTTTTGACTCTAAATTGCCCTTAGGTGTGACTGTGAGCATGTATGGTTGTCTGTCTATATGTGTCGGCCCTGTGATAGTCTGGCGATCTATCCAGGATATACCCCGCCTTCCACCCGATGACAGCTGGGATTGGCTCCAGCCTCCCCCCCGTGACCCTTCTGAGGACAAGCAGTTACAGAAAATGACTGACTATACTTCATTCATTTTTTATGATTTTTGGACAACATACTCTACCATGTAATTTTTGATTATTTTTCGACGACAAACTATACCATGATGTTTTTTATGATTTTTGAACAACACACAATACTGTCGGTTTTTGTGATTTTTAGATGACATGATTTTTTTTATGAATTTCAGACAACATATTAAACTTTGTCCTTTTTATGATTCTGGGAAGACTGTACTATGTCATTTTCTTATGAGTTTTGGACAACATACTAAATTGTTATTTTTTAAATGATTTTTGTACAACATACTGTACTGTTTTTTTTTTTTTAAGATTTTTGGACAACATGTCTTTTGTTTATAATTTTTGGATGGCATACTATACTATGATGTTTTTTATGATTTGTGTATGAAACACTATAATATGTTGATGTTTATGATTTTTGGATGACATAAGAAAATATCATTTTTGAACAAAAAAGTATTCTATGTTGATTTTTACTATTTTTGGACATCATAATCTACAATATCGTTTTTTTTTATGATATGATGTTTTTCATGATTTTTTATTATTTTTGGACAACACACTATACTGTGTCATTTTTTATGATTTTTGGATGACATACTACACCATACTATGACTTCTTTTCGACATGGTATGTTATGGCTTTTTTCAACACAATATAATACAACATTTTTAGATCT
>NW_024622014.1:0-3162 GCF_008729295.1 Plectropomus leopardus
TGTGTGTGTGTGTGTGTGTGTGTGTGTGTGTTTGTGTGTGTGTGTGTGACCTTGTGTTGTTTATCACCTGTGTGTGTGTGTCTTTTCTCCTGTTAATGTTCTTTATGGATCAAACCTGAACTCATCTTCATTGTGTCTTTCATCACGTCCTCAAAGGCTCAGAACCACACAGCTTCACATCTACATGTATGTATATGTACATGTATGAACATATACATAGACATGTCTGTATATGTACATATATAGCTCTGTGTGTGTGTGTGTGTGTGTGTGTGTGTGATCTCTGGACCGTCACTAACTTCCTGTGAAGTCTTTATCTAATTGGTTAATTGGCTGTAATGAATCAGACAAACTGATCAATGAGTTCTGCCTGTGCGTTGCCGTGGTGACAGCCAGACATCTCAGAGGTTGTCGATAAAGACGTGATCAGCTTGCATTGATTAGTTTCAGTTGTCAGCAGCTCTTTGGTTAGGGCGTTTCTGGGTGAGTTTTTTTGGTGTTTTTTTTGTTGATTTGGACACAAACGTTTTAGTCGACGTGTTTTTCTGAATGAATATAATAATACAAACGGACAGCTGATCTGTGTCCGACTGACAGACGGTTTCCTGCTGATAGCTGATGATCTGAGTCCGTCCTGATGGACAGAGTCTCTTCAGTGTCTGAACTTAATGTCTGGGACAGAGCTGGACATCAAAGGACATACAGATACAGAGGACAGTCCTCATGTCTGTCTTTTCCAGGAGTTTTCAAGGACCCGTAGTATTTTCTTTTTTCTTGCTGTTTGTGTAAAATTTTACAAATGTGTGATTTATCCTGATCAGGTGTGATTTGGGGACAATAATGTTTGTTAAATTTGATGAGCTGGTGTTTTTTTCATTTTGTCATTTTGTCATTCATTTATTTGTACTTTATTTAACTGAATTCTGTCATCACTATATTTGCCCCACCTTCCTGCCATTACATTACATCACATTAGATTAGATTAGGTTAGATTAGCATAAATTATATTAAATAAGATTAGAATAGATTAAATCAGATTACACTACATCACAACATCTGACATTAGATTAGATTAGATTAAATTAGATTATATTACATCACATTACATTAGATTACATCACGTGACATTAGATTAAATGTAATTGGATTACATGACATTAGATTAAATGTAATTAGATTACATGACATTAGATTAAATGAGATTACATTACATTATTTCCAGCAGGGAGAAAAACACTCTTCAGTTTATGAACTGATGTATTTTGGGTTTAAATATTCGGATCGGTTGGAACTGGGACAGAACCAGTCTGATGTTGGTGGAGAAGAGTTATCTGCTGGAGCAAAGCATGCTGGGAGCACGGCGGTGCAGGGTGGAGGTGAACCACTGAGGTGTGCAAACAGCTGCTGTACAAAACCCAGGGTCATGTGACTGATGACATCACACCCACAGACTGTGTGTGTGTGTGTGTGTGTGTGTGTGAGGGTTAATGGGATTTAAATTGTGTGTAATTACTCTGAGACCACAAGTCCACCAAGAGGACAGGAAGGACAGATAAAGACACAGAGGAAGCCTCAGAGTCCTACCCGTGTAGACAAAGCGTCCCGGCGCTCCTTTACAGAACTGTTTGGACTTGTAGGACAGGGTGACCTCCACGACCCCGGGGATGTGACGGGGTGGGGTCTGAACCCGGATAGCATGAGGGGTGATCAGCTGGACACAGAGACAGGGACAGAGACACAGAGACGATAAAACTTTCCTACAATGTTACATGAGAACAAAGGAAGAACGCTTTTAAAGACACTGATGGTGACTGATCGTGTGTGTGTGTGTGTGTGTGTGTGTGTGTTACCTCGCTCCACACCAGCATGGTGCCGAAGACGACCTGCAGGCCGTCAAAGAAGTTGTCTCCAATCAGGATGACGGTCGCTCCGCCCGTCGTCCAGCCCTCACTGGGACTAATGGCTTTAATACAGGGAGTGGCTGCTGGACCACAGACAGACACAAAGACACAGAGACACAGAAACACAGAGACACAGAGACACAGAGATAGACAGACAGACAGACAGACAGACAGAGAGACAGACAGACAGGTAAAAATAAATGTTAGCATTTTGTTGCAGAGGCATCATGTTTAACCCAATCATCCACCTCAGAAGTCAAGACTGGAATCCAAACACTGCAGTCCCTCTGATGTCCACTGGAGGCTCCGTCCCCTCAGACACCCGAGTTCAAACTTTACAGCAGAAGTAAACCTGATTATAAAAAACCGATCATTAAACCTGATTATTAAACCCGATCATTAAACCCGATCATTAAACCTGATTAATAAACCCGTTGACAGCCTCTTTTGCTGAGGAGGAGGCGCACACAGACTGATCCTTCAGCTGCACTGCGCTCATTCAAAAACCCAACGTTTCCACAGAATGCTTCACAAATGCTTTTTAAACATTTACAAACATTTTCAAAAATAAAACTGAACTTTAACATCCTCAGACTGTCACATCTCTGGACATCTGGACAGAGAATTTCAGCAGAGTGCTCAGCCTCAACACCTGGCTCAGCCTAAACACCTGGTTCAGCCGCAAAACCTGGCTCAGCCTCAACACCTGGTTCAGCCGCAAAACCTGGTTCAGCCGCAAAACCTGGCTCAGCCTCAACACCTGGCTCAGCCTCAACACCTGGCTACGTCCGTTATTTATACCGACTGTCACTCACACTGTGACGTGTTAGAGGATCCCCAAACACAGGTCAGCTTTAAACTACTACTGAAGGTCACACACACACACACACACACACACACAGAAAAGAGAGAGGGAATGTGATTTAATTGGGTCATGGCTTTTATCCGCTTTAGCTTAGTTCATTCTCACACACACACATACACACACACACACACACACACACACACACACTCAACCGGTAATGACTACTTTCTCTTCTTTCAAGTGCGGCTGAAGATTAATTATAAAGTGAAATGAAAGCAGCGTGTGTGTGTGTGTGTGTGTGTGTGTGTGTGTGAAGCTGAGCAGCTAATCTCATCACTGAAGACTTGAAATGACATTACAGCACCTGACCTGTGTTCTCCTGTGTTCTCCTGTATTCTCCTGTGTTCCCCTGTGTTCTCCTCTGTTCTGCTGTGTTCTCCTGTTCTCCTGTGTTCT
>NW_024622015.1:0-1642 GCF_008729295.1 Plectropomus leopardus
GTCAATATCTCGAATATTGAAAAGTCATAGTATTGTTTGTCGAAAATATGCCATACTATAATGATATAATGACAAAATTTGGCACGTACAAAAAACTGCTGAAAACAACTGGAAACAACTGAGAATAACCTGCCAAGACACGCTATAATATAGAAAATTGTAAAAATAGCAAAAAGCACCATAATTTGGCATGTCAAAAAAAGTACCAAAAATGTAACACTATTGTAAGGCCAAAAATGTCAAAATTTGACATGTCCAAAAAAACTGGTGAAAATAGGTGGAAACAGCTTAGAATGGCCTGCCAAGACACGCCATAGCCTACAAAGCTGCAAAAACGGTGAAAAGCAGCATAATTTTGTGTGTCAAATAAATGACCAAAAATGCACGACTATAGTAAGTGTAGCAGTAATGTCATTTTTTACATGTCCCAAAAACAGCTGAAAAAAACTGGAAAGAAGTGAGAATAACCTGCCAAGACACACTATAGCATAGAAAGTTGTAAAAACAGCAAAAAAACACCATAATTTGGCATGTCGATGAAATAACTTAAAATCCAAGACTATAGTAAGGCAAAAAATGTCGAAATTTGACATGTCCCAAAAACATCTGAAAACAGATGAAAGCAGCTCAGAATAGCCGACAAAGACATACCATAGCATAGAATGTTGCGAACATGGCCAAAAACATCATGATTTGGAATATTAAAAAAATGACAAAAATCCAGCACTATAGGAAGGCGAAAAATGTCAAAATTTGACATGTCCCAAAAACATCTGAACATCTGAAAACAGCTGAAAACAGCTTAGAATAACCTGCTAATTCACGCCATAGCATAGAAATTTGAGAAAATGGCTAAAAACATCATAATTTCTCATGTCGAAAAAATGACCAAAAATCCAAGACTATAGTAAGGCGAAAAATGTCAAAATTTGACATGTCCAAAAAACAGCGAAAAACAGCTGAAAACAGCTTAGAATAACCTGCCAAGACGCGTCATAGCATGGAAATTTGAGACAATGGCTAAAAACATCATAATGATGATGATTCATGTTGAAAAAATGACCAAAAATCCAAGACTATAGTAAGGCGAAAAATGTCAAAATTCATGTTGAAAAAATGACCAAAAATCCAAGACTATAGTAAGGCGAAAAATGTCAAAATTTGACATGTCCCAAAAACATCTGAAAACAGCTGAAAAGAGCATAGAATATCCTGCCAAGACACGCCATAGCATAGAAATTTGAGGAAATGGCCAAAAACATCATAATTTTCCATGTCAAAAAATGACAAAAATCCAAGACTATAGCAAGGCGAAAAATGTCAAAATTTGACATGTCCCAAAAACATCTGAAAACAGCTAAAAAACATCTTAGAATACCCCCCTAAGACACGCCATAGCATATTAAATTGAGAAAATGGCCAAAAACATCATAATTTGTCATGTTGAAAAAATGACCAAAAATCCAAGACTATAGTAAGGCGAAAAATGTCAAAATTTGACATGTCCCAAAAACATCTGAAAAAAGCTTAGAATAGCCTGCCAAAACACACCATAGCAGAGAAAGTAGCTAAAATGGCAGGAAACATAATGAATTTGTATGTCGAAAAAGTGTCCAAAAATCCAAGACTATAGGAAGGCGAA
>NW_024622016.1:0-1860 GCF_008729295.1 Plectropomus leopardus
GTGTGTTGGGATGTTTTTGCAATAAACTTTGCTATGGCCTTTTCTGTACGCTATTTTACATGGTTTAAAGTGGTTTTAAGCAACTTTTTGGTAATTGTATTTTTTTACATTTTTGCCATACTATAGACTTGCTTTTTAATCGTGTCTTGGGATGTTTTGCCAACATACTTTGATATGGCGTGTCATGGCACGCGATTGTGTGTGGTTAAAAGTGGTTTAAAGCAGTTTTTTGGGAATGTCATTTTTAGACATTTTTTGCTATACTATAGCCTTGCATTTTTGGTGGATTTTTGGACATGCTATTTAATGTTGTTTTGGAATATTTTTGCAACATCCTTTGCTATTGCGTGTCTCAGCACTCTAATTTATGTGGTTTTCAATGGTTTTGAGCAGTTTTTTGGGAATGTCATTTTTAGACATTTTTTTGCTATACTATAGTCTTACATTTTTGGTGGATTTTTGGACATGCTATTTAATGGTGTTATGGCATGTTTTTGCAACATCCTTTGTTATGTCATGTCACAGCATGTTGTTTTTTTGTGGTTTAAATAGTTGTTTAGTGGTTTAATAGCAATGTTTTCAAAAATGGATTTTTTTTTGACATTTTTGCCATATTTTATATGGTTTGAAATGGTTGTTAACAGTTTTTTGGAAATGGCATTTTTTGACATGTTTGCCATTAGATAGCGTTGCATTTTTGTTGGATTTTGGGACATGATAGTTAATGGTGTTTTGGGATGTTTTTGCAACATCCTTTGTCTTGGCACGCTATTTTACGCAGTTTAAAATGGCTTTAAGCAACTTTTTGGGAATGTTATTTTTTGACATGTTTGCCATACTATTGCCTTGCATTTCTGGTGGATTTGTGGACATGCTATTCATTGTTTTTTTTGGGATTTTGGTGCACCATCCTTTGCTGTGGTATCTCAGCACGTTGTTTTTTGTGATTTAAACTGGTTTAAAGCAGTGTTTTCGAAAATTGAATTTTTTTTTACGTTTGCTATTAGACAGCGTTGCAATTTTGTTGGATTTTTGGACATGCTAGCTAGTGGTGTTTTGGGATGTTTTTGCAACATCCTTTGCTATGGTATGTCTCGCCACACTATTTTATGTGGTTTAAAATGGTTTTAAGCAGTTTTTTGGAAATGGCATTTGTTTTTACATTTTTGCCATACTATAGCCTTGTATTTTTTGTGAATTTTTGGACATGCTCTTTAAAAGTGTTTTGGAATGTATTTGCAGAATCCTTTGCTATGGCGTGTCTCGGCACGCTGTTTCACGTGGTTTAAAGTGGTTTTCAGCAGTTTTTTGGGAATGGCATTTTTTGACATTTTTGCCATACTATAGCCTTGAATTTTTGGTGAAATTTTCTTTATGCCTTTTAAGCGTGTTATTGGCTGTTTTTGCAACACTCTTTGCTATGGCCTGTTTCGGCATGATGTTTTATGTGGTTTAAAATGTTTTTAAGCAGTGTTTTGGAAATGGCATTTTTTTTTTACATTTTTGCATACTTTAGCCTTGCATTTTTGGTGGATTTTTGAACATGCTATTTAATTGTGTTTTGAAACATTTTTGCAGCATCCTTTGCTATGGCGTGTTTCGGCACGCCGTTTCAAGTGATTTAAAGTGGTTTTCAGCAGTGTTTTGGGAATGGCATTTTTTGACATTTTTGCCATACTATAGCCTTGCATTTTTGTTGGATTTTTGAACATGCTATTTAATAGTGTTTTGGGATGTTTTTGCAGCATCCTTTACTATGGCGTGTCTCGGCACGCTGTTTCACATGGTTTAAAGTGGTTTTCAGCAGTTTTTTGGGAATGGCATTTTTTGACATTTTTGCCATACTATAGCCTTGCATTT
>NW_024622017.1:0-3945 GCF_008729295.1 Plectropomus leopardus
AGACTGAGTCACCAGAGTATCCAAGCTCCTCTCACCACAGCTTTACTTTACTTAAAAGATTGACAGCTGTGGGAGCAGGGACGCAGCCTGAGCTTATTGGAGCCGTTACTTTTTAACTTTATTTACCCAGGGAGTGAGACGCACGGCCCAAATGTTCTTTTCTCTTTAAGCTCTGTCACACTGTTACTCAGTCATTGCCCAGTAGAACCACAAGGCTTTAAACTGGAATGGAAAGACCAAAACCAACACTAGATATGTCCTCCCAAAAGTATTGTTTGTTTAGCCAAAACCCTGACACAGCTCATGTCTCTGTGCCATACAACTCAAATTGCCCTAAAGGGACAAAATTTGACACATATCCTTTAAAACATTGAACAGAACCAGAGTGATTTATTTCCTTCAGCACGTCTAAAGTATAGACACAGACCTGACTACTTAAACATGCTCATTAACATCTGCCAAACATGGGGCTGCTCTCCAGAGACAGAAAATACATTGCAGCATAACTGCAGTGTATCTTGTCTTTAAGTCAACCCAATAGCACAACATTGCAATGTTAAGACAACAATAATAACATCACCTAAAACACACACACAAAAAAAAACCCCTTAAAAAATAATTGGTCGCAAAGCTTTTTGAGACTGAATGACACTTATTGTGTCTTAAGGAATAAACCCTCCAATGCAACACTACAGCTCTTTCTTTCTTGCTTATGAACTGTTATGCTGATCATCATTGGCTACACTGTGTGTACAAAACATTCCGGTATTTCTTCTTATTCCGATAAAGGCATCATTCCTACTAAGCTGTTTACATGGCTATTAAAAATGAATGTCCCACTGATATTCTTGTTTACATGCAGTTGGAACAGCTTGAGCTGCATTTTGCTTCTTTGCATCAAAATAGGATTTTTTAAGAAGCTTTTTACTAGCTGTGGACTTGTTGGTGCATGCAAGCACAGCCTCCCTCTTTCTTTCGGTAAACCACTGTCTTGTAAAGATTAATACTGCGACACCTCTGTACAAATCCAAAACTTGTTGATATATGAGTTATTCAAAAATTTTAAAAGTAGGTGTGTGTCTTACTCTGAACAGAAATGTGGGCTTTTCCTTTTGGCACACATCTCCATCCCACAGCCTTACAAACGGTTGGCGAGTTTGTTTAAACAAAATCCTCACACTTTCACTTTGGAGCCCACTGTTCATGTCCTGCGCGAAACCCAAAGTCAATCAAGTTATTTTAAATAACAGTGAAGTGTGCACATATGTGTAACATACTCTGCTATTAATATACACCACATGATATTACATTGTCAGTAACAAACTTATTTAAGCCAAAATAAGCCATGTAGTTTTTATCAAACTTAACCACGTTGCCCTAACCTAAATACATTTTTTTTAACCTACATTCTAAGTTAATTTTAAAAAAGACACTTTATTCATTTAAGCAGCAGAAACTGTACATTTCCTGTGAAAATGGAAGTGTATTTTGGAAAGACACAATTCATGCAACAAGTGCTAATTGTAATGTCCCCCTTGAGGGTGAAAATGACACAAAAGGGGTTCTTAGAGCATAAAATTTAGACATGACTAAGCATTAGTATTTAACAAGTAGAGAGTGCATTGTTTCCCCCAAAATTAAGAATCTGTGTTTGTGTTACTTCACTAAAGTTGGACGTTTTTGCCGGTTGTGAGCGTAACGTAGGTGGACCTCTTCCTGAGTTAATAATAATAGATGTTGTATAAAAATAACCTGCATTATACGTCTGTGGCAGTATGTATTTTTTATTACCGCAGTGAAAAAGCAACACATGACTGTGGTTGGTGGTTTACCTCCAATGCAGAGTTTCCCATAGACAACGGGAGGTTGACTAGTCAGTGAACGCAAGGCAGGCAGAGCTCTCCAATAGTTTTTTTGTTTTTATTTTGGTCAGCAACAGTTTGTGGTGTTTGAGTTGCATGCATGATTATTGATCAGATAAATGGATGAGAGGACCAGCCGTTTGTGAGTGAAAGCAAACTTTTAGAACAAGCAGAATAAACTGTTAAGTTCTCATTGCACCTGCTGTTCTGCAACTCTGTCTCTGCCTAGAGTACGCTCTGCACTCTGAGAGTGTGGTGCAATCAGTAAGCAAACAGTATACATATTACAACAACTGGTAAACGGTCCAGCTCCCAAAATATAGAATTAATACATGGCAGCAAATGTTGTAATTGTGGCGGGCCGCAACAAATAAATATATGTGTGGGATATCCTGGAGTTAGAATATGTCGGCTTTGCACTTAATCAAAAATAAAGTGAGGTGACAACCTGTGACTGTGGCAGAAATGTTCGAGGTGTCCCCTAATAGACTTTCAGGACAGAAATAAATAATACATCAGTCCTGGATCCAGGCTACAGTGATAATTGTTAGAATGCTAAATTGATTGCAGAGTGAATTTTATGTGTCCCCAGGGGATAAAAACCTCAAATAAACTAATCTCTGTTCTTAAAACGTTTGAATAAAGTGTGCTGTAACAATTAGGGGGGTGACAAGTAAATGAGGTCAAACATGATGATACGTAGACAGACAGACACACACACACACACACACACACACACATGTTCCATGTAAAACAGAAACTCATATCAGCTAGCAGACAATTTTCCACTTAATTAACTTCAGTTCAGATTTGCATAAATGTGTTTCTATGATGTACAGCCTCAGAAACAGTGTTCCCATTAATATGCACAATAACCGCTGCATTTATACTGGGTCAACAAAGCGAAACCACCTCTTTTCTCTGAGTGATTCTGGTAATGGAGCTGCTCTGGTTTAAAACAATAGAAACCGAGAGATAAAAGGCTTGAGGCTTCGAAAGCTTTAACTCAAACAGAGGAAGGGGGAAGAGAACAAAATAGCCACCTGACCAAATTACATGAGAGACTGCTGAACTCTCTACGTGGATGATGTTAATCCGGCCTTTTATTTGACTTACTCAGTTTTGTATTATCCAGAGTGGTAATCCACTACTTTTCCTGTTATGAAATTGTTCGTGCTAAGTGAGTATATGTTCTACCCATGAAATCACCTGTCAGTAGTGACGGTGATATTTTTGCTGTTTAAATTCCCAAGTTGTGTGATAAAATTCTGTTTTAAAGCTTCAGTGTTAAGGGGATAAATTGGCAGAAATGGAATATAATACAATAAGTATGCTTTTTTTGTGTATAATCACTTGAAAATAAGAATTGTGTTTTTGTTACCCTGACATGAGCATTTTAAATGTCTAAATAGGGAGCGGGTCCTCCTCTACAGAGACTACCATGTTGTACTGCCATGTTTCTACAGTAGCCCAGAACAGACAAATGAAGCATTGCCTCTAGATAGAGCCTTTCAAGCATTTGCATTTGCCAGAGTAGTTAGTAGCCCCTCTGTGACGTGCCAAATAGTTTCGGGGAAACACTTATTTTTAACGTGAAACTGCTTTATTCAGTGTTTTCACTGGTTTACATCACCAGTTCTGTTTTTTTATTTTTCGGGAGAGGAAGAGACCACTGTGGATAATTTGGCTCTCAGTAAAATCATTCTGAAGCTGGGCCAGTAGGCCGTCTGCAACAAGCCAAAGGTCATCGGAGAAACACTAATTTGTAACATTAAACTTCTTTATTTAGTGTTTTTACCAGTGTAAATCTGCAGGTCCGTTTGTTTGGAGAGGAAGAGACCTCTGCAGATAAACTGGCTCCCAGTAAAAAACACCTGAAGAATAAACACTGAAGGAATTTTAACCAGAAATTCACAATTGACAGATTGAAAAAGTTTCAGCTGTTTTCAATCCGTCAGTTCTTACCACTGGATGTCACTAATTCCCACATAGTGCTCATTTAAGTGATTTATTTTGCCTTTAAAATATTTCCTAAAATTAAAGTTTGGGTGGTTTTGTAAAGTAAGGGAAGTCATTCTTTGAT
>NW_024622018.1:0-1556 GCF_008729295.1 Plectropomus leopardus
TGTGTGTGTGTGTGTGTGTGTGTGTGTGTGTGTATGTGTGTGTGTGTTTGTGTGTTCACGTACAGTATATGTTGTATATGAACACGGTTAAACAAGTATATGTATCGCTATGACATATCTGCATACTGATTGGGATTTATAACAGTGTAGGTTACAACATCACCTTGTGAACTAAATCATTGTGTGTATATTTGTGTCCTTGCCTTTTCGTCAAAGTGAGGACAATTTATTTTTGCCCATAGAGTGAGGACATTTTTGGAAAGTGGGAAAATTTTGGCTGCTCCTCACTCTTCCAATGTCCTTTTTATTTCAGTGTTAAGACTTGGTTTTAAGCTTCAGGTTGAAATAAGGATAAGGTTAGATTTAGGTTAAGGCAGGGATACCCAGCTCACTTTGCTTGGAGGCCACTTTTGCAAAATCACAGGAGGCCAGGGGCTTGTCCAAGTGTCATACATGGATGTTTCTTCAATTTTAGGACATTTTTAGAATGTTGGACATTTCTAGGATGTTTCTAGGAATTTAGGATGTCTTTAGAATGTTGGATCTTTCTAGAATTTTCGGACATTTCTAGGATTTTCAGACTTTTGTAGGATTTTAGGAACTTCCAGGATGTTTCAGAGGTCGGAGGGTGTGGATGATCCTCTCCAGTGGCACTTCTTTTGATAAACAAGACCTATTTTGCCAGCATTTTTATGCATTCTGGCATCTCATGTATATTTAAAGTACTAAAACAATTTGCAGTGTGAATCATTTTATTTTTATTGTGAATTAGAAAATTGTTGGGGGGCACACTAACAGCACACTATGGGGGGCCAGATTTGGCCCGTAGGCTGTACATTTAGTATCACTGCATTATGTATTTCTTGGTCCTTACAATTATAGAAGTACTGGTTTGTGTGTGTGTGTGTGTGTGTGTGTGTGTGTGTGTGTGTGTGTGTGTGTGTGAGTATGTGTGTGTGTGTGTGTGTTGAAAGTCAACATGGCAGTAAATCATCATTTAATCTACTCATATGGATTATAAACAGAGTCAGTAGATTACAGAGGGGATAGACAGGGAGCACATCTTTCAATTACACATCTCTCCTGACCCGCCCATACACACTCAGATACCCACACCACTCCATTTATGCTCACTCTTTCCATCTTACTGGTTATCCATCTCTCCATCCACAGCATCGCTCTCTTATTCTCCCCCTCCACACACACAAAGAAGACCTGCCGAGCCACACGGTGGCTTCACCCTCTCTGCTCTGCCGCTTCATCACACATATCATTTCTCTCTCCCTCCGCAGGAATTCTGTCACATTTGAAATCCTGAAAACCCTTAGCCCTCATTCATTCATCCCTCCATTCAGGTTTTTTTCCTCCCTTCCTCCTTCCTTCCCTCCTCCCTGTTTTCTACTCTCGTCGCATGCACCCACCCCTTCAGATCAGCAGTGCAATGTGGGGCTATTGTTTTTAGCAGGCTGTTTGCACAATCACACACACAAACATACACACACACACACACACACACGCACACACTTCGAACCTAGCTCAGTGTATAAATTGAACGC
>NW_024622019.1:0-2728 GCF_008729295.1 Plectropomus leopardus
CTCGATTGTGGTGTTTAATTCAAACATAATTAACTATAAAGCTGTTACCACTGTGTTTGTGTGTGTGTGTGTGTGTGTGTGTGTGTGTGTGTGTGTGTGTGTGTGTTGGGTTTTCCTGCAGGATGGAGGGAGTAAGCTTGAATTATCACCTCTGTCTAAAGTGCTTGCTGTGTATCTCTGTCCTTATATTATTCATTTGAAAAGTCTGTTTAGATGTGAGAGCGGTTAATTGATCATCGATAATCGCTCTGATGATGATGATCTATGATGATGATGATGATGAGAGTGAGAGCAGGGTGCGTACAGAAACACGGGACAAAGACAGTACCTTTGACCTTTAGATACCGTACGAGTGGCAGCCGAGGCAGCTGGCTGTGGAGCAGAATGATGTCCAGCAGGAGGCGCTCTCCCCTCCTCACCCAGAGTGACACCAGTGTACGAGACATTAAGGGTTAAAACAGCAGATCAACATCAGAATGTCCAGCCACAGCCACAAGATTGTTGTTAGCTGTGCTTCAGCTAAATATTCCTCATGTGCGTCGATGTCTTCCAGACTTGAAATCAAATTTTGTAAAATGTAGTCTGGATTTGTTTTCACTGAATAAAAAATAAAGATTTTTCCGCGTGGATCAGAGCTGTTAAATTCTGAGGAGAATCCGACACATTCGGTCCTGTCGCTCTCTTATCTGCTGCATAATAAATACAGCTCTAACTGTGCATTTTAGCAGCAGAGATATTTCACTCAGTGGTGCTGCGCAGTGTTAGTTCAAGAGAAGAACACCTCATCTGCTCTCACTTTGACTTTCTGTTTAGACTCGACAGAAATTTCAGCAACAAAAGAAAGACAGAAACTTCCAGACTGTGTTTTGCTCTTCTCTTTTTTGGGGGGGGGGGGGGGGGCGTTTCTGTGTAACACTCGTCAGATTCAGCAGATCTGACATTTTTATTATTCCATTGAAATGAATTCAGAGACCCACAAATGTCGGAGGGACATTATTATTGACATAATGCTTGAAATGCAGTCTCACAGAGGGAAATGTGCCTCCTCCTCCTCCTCCTCCTCCGCGCTCCTTGTTTTTGTTGTCCGATCAGCACTGATGCTCGTTGCAGTCAGCAGGATTGGAGGTTATATTCATAAATTTGAAAATGCAGCTGTTGACGTTGCAGAGTGAGACCCAGAAATGACAAAATGAGGCGACACGCTGCTGACGCGACACAACGCCGCGCCGCCATTATTATAATATCTGCTTACCATCACAGAACATGATGTCGCCGTGTTCACTCACATGTAATGCTGCTCGCTGTTTAGCCTCAGACAGGATGTGACTTCAGCCGCTGCACGTGGACGCCAGGGGACGGTCACTTTTAACGCTCGTCTCTGTCTGGCCCCTGGCTGCAGAAATGTCGACCCCATAGCAGCCTTGGGCCCTGAGGTGGGGCCCCGCTGGCGGGACCCCTCTGGCCCTTCCTTCCAAAGTCGAGGCTTAAATCTAACGGCAGATGGGGCTGTCAGAATCTCAGACTTCTTCTAAATCACTTTTTTAAACCGTTTTTATAGACTTGTTTTTCCGCAGTGTCGTCTTTTTTCTTAATTTTTATGTATTTATTTTATGTCTGTTTTTTGGCCGTTTTATTGTTTTAATTGCTTTATTGCATCAGTTGTTTTTGGACCTTTTTGCATTCATTTATACTGACATTTTGTGTCCTGAATTTTGTATTTTTTCCTGACTTATGTTTAGTAGGACTTTTGGACTTTTTGTTGTTATATTACCTTTTGGGAATTCTGTTTCTGCTTGTGCTTTGCTTGTTATTATTTTATGTCCTTCTGTTGTTTTATTGTGTTAATTGGTTTTATTGCTTTCATTGATTTGGGGGCTTTTTTAAAAAATTTATATTGGCATTTTGCGTCCTGCATTTTGCATGTTTTTCTCTTCTCAACCTCTTAACCTTAGGTGCTATATAAATTAAGTTATTATTAACAACAACAACAACAACAACAACTATTTTTATTATTATTATTATTTTATCTGTTATTAATTATTATGCACATGTGATGGAGACATGAAGCAGCACA
This sequence comes from Plectropomus leopardus, assembly GCF_008729295.1. Taxonomy (NCBI): domain Eukaryota; kingdom Metazoa; phylum Chordata; class Actinopteri; order Perciformes; family Serranidae; genus Plectropomus; species Plectropomus leopardus. Next base: position 2,075 of record NW_024622019.1, read on the forward strand.
GTAAAGCCAGTAGCGTTTCATGTCAACGGTCATGTCTTCCCTCTCAGACTTCTTGCGGGAGGACACTCCGGTCGGAACTAGTTTCCTGCGAGCGGCGGCACACGATGACGACCAGGGGAGCAACGCGGCCATCACCTACTCCCTGTCCAATCAGAAGCCGACGTACCTGCACATCAACCCCAGCACCGGCTGGATTTACGTCCACCACCCCATCTCACAGGTCAGAGACACGGCCGACATCCAAAAATGTCTCAACACTCAGAAAACGTCCTCACATAAACAAAATGTCCTTGCTGTAAAAAAGTCTCCACATTTTCACAGTCTAACTTTCTGAATGTGACAGAAAAGACAGAAAAACACACACGTAACATATATAATCTCTTTATAGAAATAAACTCGGAGCCAGAGAACTGCTGAATTACAGCTAACGTGTTTTTTAGTTTGTGTGTGTGTGTGTGTGGGTGTGTGGGTGTGTGGAGGGGGGGGCTTACACTTTGTTTGATCCGGTCCACAGTCCGCATGTTGGTGGTTTCTGGCTCACAGGTACACGTGATGAATCAGTCACCTCTGTGCGTATTGGCTGCGCAGTGACAGGTACTGCTCCAGTTGGAGCGGCTGTTGGACATGTCCACGCTGGAGCGGCTGTTGGACATG
>NW_024622020.1:0-5461 GCF_008729295.1 Plectropomus leopardus
GTATGGCAAAAATGTCAAAAATGACATTTCCCAAAAAAAGCTGAAAACACCTCAAAATAGCATAAAATAGTGTGCCAAAAGTCGCCATAGCATAGAAATGCAATCGGTAAACTTATGTTTTACACACACAAAACTTGGAGTAGACTACATTAGCCCACTGAAATATATACAGGAGGATGAAGGTCTAAAAAAAATTGAGTCATGTTATTTATTAGAAGAGCCTCATGATAAATTAAAAGAATGGTCATTAGTGGGTTTTACCTTTTATTTCTTGCTCATACTTTTTTTTTTTTAAATAATTTTTACAAATCTTGAATAGGGCATGGATGTGTCAGTTACAAATGTAACAAAGATATACCACTTGTGTATATTGTCGCTCCCCTTCCTACATCTCCAGAATCTCATCCATGACGCTGCCTGTCAAGAGGAGCAGACACTGGGATCCTCTGTGACATTTGTACCAGCTCTTTTGCTCCAGTGTTTGTGTGTGTGTGTGTGTGTGTGTGTGTTTGTGTGTATGTCAATAAAATTTGAGCTGAGAAAAAGACGTGCACTTTTTTTTTTTATCAGTGATTTATTAATTTCTTAATGCTTTCAACATTTTAAAAGGAAAATGCGAAATTTGCAACCATAGCTGGTAAATTATATAGTGTGGGGTATAATGTTAAATGTTTCGACTTTATGGTGGGAGGTCACTGCCTTTGATTAATATTTGTACCAATAGGAAGATGTATTTTTAAATATAAATATTGGAACTAATATTTGGTCCAATAAATAAATAATCCCAGACTGCACACCATAAATAAATAAATAAAATTATCTATATACTCAAATTAATGTACTCACATGAGAAAAATAAGTTTATATTGCCAGTATGTGTTCCTATTGTCAATAAGACGATGAGCGGAAGAGGATGATGAAGGATCCCTCTTCCGGGACGGACAAACGAGCAATAGATGTCGTAAATAACAAATGAAATACAATCATGGCAAAAAGGAAAGAGAAAGAGAGAGAGGGAGAGAAGGGGAGAGAGGGGGAGAGAGGCACAGCAATAATAGAAACATATGCATGTCATATTACAATAACGATAGGTGTGAAATTATTAATTTCACTCTTTGATGATGTTGAGGGTGATGATAAGAGTCTCATGCATATATTGATAGGGTGGTGTCCAAAGGCAAGATCACAGCATCGGCGCAACGAGGACCAGACCACGATCAGGACGAGCTTATTAAATGGTGTGCAATGTAGTTTGTCTGAGTGGAGTTGCTGTACTGTGATGTCATCAGCAGGTGCAGGCCCGAGCCGATCTGACCACCCAAGTACATCTGGTACCTCCACCGGAAAGGCTGAAAATGTAAAAATAAGACAAAAAAGCTGAAAACACCTTAAAATGGCATAATACGCTGTGCCAAGACACTCCATAGCATAGAAAGTCGAAAAAACAGCCAGACATCATGACATAACACAGAAAAGGCAAGGCTATGTCAAAATATGACATGTCCCAAAAACAGCCGAAAACACCTCAAACAAGCATAAAACAAAATGCAGAGACACGCCATAGCATAGTATGTTCCAAAAGAGGCCAAAACCACCATGTGATAGCATCTCAAAAAAATGACCAAAAAGACAAGGCTATAGTATGGTCAGAAATGCCAAAATATGACATAACCTAAAAACATCTGATAACACCTCAAAACAGCATTAAATAGCTTGCAGAGACACTCCATAGCATAGAAAGTTGAAAAAACAGCCAAAGGCATCATGATATAGCATGTTTAAAAAAAAGGAAAGGGCAAAGCTATAGTATGGGTAAAAATGTTGAATTTGACATGTCCCAAAAACAGTCGAAAACACCTCAAACCAGCATAAAACAGCGTGCCTAGACAGGGCATAGCATAGTATGTTGCTAAAACGGCCAAAAACATCATGATATATTATGTTGAAAAAATGACCGAAAAGGCAAGGCTATAGTATAGCAAAAAATGTCAAAATTGGCATGTCCCAAAAACAGCTAAAAACACCTCAAAACAGCATAAAACAGTTTACAGGGACACGCCATGACACAGTGTGTGTTGCAAAAACAACCAAAAACACTGTGACATGGCATGTTGAAAAAATGACCGAAAAAGCAATGCAATAGTATGGCTGAAAATGTAGAAATATGACATTTCCCAAAAACAGCCTCAAACACCTCAAACAGCAAATATAGCTAACCGAGACATGCCACTGAATAGTATGTTCCAAAAACGACCAAAGACATAATGATATAGCATGTTGAAAAAATTACTGAAAAGGCAAGGGCTAAAAATGTCAAAATATGACATGCTGCAAAAAACAGCTGAAAACACCTCAAAACAGCATAATACAGCATGCCTAAACACCCCATAGCATAGAATATCCATACAACAGCCAAACACACCATGATATAGCATGTTGAAAAAAAAACCAAAGAAGCAAGGCTATAGTGTGTCTAATACTGTCAAACTAAGACATACCCTAAAAACAGCCGAAAACTCCTCAAACCAGCATAAAACTGCGTGCCAAGACACACCATAGCACAGGAAGTTGCAAAAACATCCAAAAACACCATGATATAGCATGATGAAAAAATGACCCAAAAGGCAAGGCTATAGTATGGCAAAAACTGTCAAAAATGACATGTCCCAAAAAACAGTTTAAACACCTCAAAACAGCATGAAATAGCATACCAAGACACACTATGGCATAGAATGTTGCAAAAACAGCCAAAAACAGCAAAATAATGCATGTTGAAAAAATGACTGAAAAGGCAAGGCTATAGTATGGCAAAAAATGTCAAAAGTGACATGTCCTAAAAACAGAAAAAAAACCCCTCTAAACGGCATAAAATAGTGTGCCGAGACACACCATAGCATTGAATGTTGCAAAAACAACCAAAAACAACATAATAATGCATGTTGAAAAAATGAAAAAAAAAAGGCAAGGCTATAGTATGGCAAAAAATGTCAAAAATGACATGTCCCAAAAACAGCCGAAAACACCTTGGCACAGTATAATACAGTGTGCCAAGACACCCCATAGCATAGAATGTCCAAAAAAAGCCAAAGACACCATGATATAACATGTTAAAAAAAATTACCGAAAAGGCAAGGCTATAGTATGCAAAAACTGTCAAAATAAGACATATTCTAAAAACAGCTGAAATCACCTCAAACCAGCATAAAACTGCATGCCGAGATATGCCATAGCACAGGAAGTTGCAAAAACGGCCAAAAACACCATGATATAGCATGTTGAAAAAATGACCAAAGAAGCAAGGCTATAGTATGTCTAACAATGTCAAAATAAGACATTTCCTAAAAACAGCTGAAAACACTTCAAACCAGCATAAAACAGCATGCCAAGACACACCATAGCATAGTATGTTCCAAAAACGATCAAAAACATCATGATATAGCATGTTGAAAAAATTACTGAAAAGGCAAGGCTATAGTATGGCTAGAAAAGTCAAAATATGACATGTCCCAAAAAAAGCTTAACGCACCTCAAAACAGCATTATACAGTGTGCCAAGACACCCCATAGCATGGAATGTCCAAAAACAGCCAAAGGCACCATGATATAGCATGTTGAAGACTGAAAAGGCAAGGCTATAGTATGGCAAAAAATGTTAAAAAATGACATTTCCCAAAAACAGCCGAAAACACCTGAAACCAGCATAAAACAGCTTGCTGAGACATGTCAAAGCATTGTATGTTCCAAAAACGGCCCAAAACACCATGATATAGATATAGAGGCAAGGCTACAGTATGGCAAAAAATGTGAAAATATGTCCAAAAAACTGCTGAAAACTGCATACCATAGCCTGCCCAGACACACCATAGCATAGAATGTGGCTAAAACATTAAATAGCATTGCCGAGACAAACTATAGTATAGAATTTTGCAAAATCTTCCCAAAAAACCTTAAAACGGCATGTCAAAAAGAAGACAAAAAAATGCCAAAATGGAAAAAATGTCAAAATATGACATGTTGAAGAACAGCTGAAAACCACATAAAACTACATAAAATAGCATGTAAAGACACGCCATAACATGGGATGTGTCAAAAACATCCCAAAACACAATAAAATAGCATTTCGAAAAAAAGACAAAAAATGCCCGAAATGTCAAAATATGATGTCCCAAAAACAGCTGAAAACTGCTTAAAATAGCATGATGAGACACACCATAGCAAAGGATGCTGCAAAAACGGCCCAAAACACCATAATATAGAATGTCCAAAAAGTGATCGAAAATACCATAGTATAGTATGGCAAAAAAATTCAAAATATGACATGTCCAAAGAACAGCTGAAATCCGCATTAAATAGTGTGCCGAGACACAACATAGCATAGGATCTTGCAAAAACGGCCCAAAACACCATAAAATTGCATATCAGAAAAGGGACTAAAAATGTCATACTATAGTATGGCTAAAAATGTCAAGATATGACAAGATACGACATGTCCAAAAAACTGCTGAAAACCACATAAAATGGCATGCAGAGACACGCTATAGCATAGGACGTTGCAAAAACCGCCAAAAAAACACCATAATATAGCATGTCGAAAAAACAACCACAAATGCTTTGGATAGTATGGCAAAAAATGTCAAAATATGACATCTTTAAAAAACAGCTGAAAACCACATAGTAGATTGCTGTAAAAAAGAGCCCAAAACACCATTCATTTATTTATTTTTTGTATTTACTGGCACACAAAATTGAATAAAAGCATGTAGATAATAACATGCATGATAAAAATAGTGCAGGAGAGGTGAAGAAGCCGAAAGCGGCTTTTAGTAAACTCCTCCCCTCTAGAGTTTACAGTCTATTCAAATATTGACTGTAATTTTCATCTTACCATAACAATATGTCAAACAAGAAATTATAGTCAACAAAAAAAAAAGCTAAAGCATACACATAACACATCAGTACAGCTAATACATTAACAACAGCAGAGACGTTTCTTCATGTTAGACTTCAATAGATACAATAATGGACAAGCTTTAATAAAGTTAGGACTGGAGTTCCACAGTAGCGGTCCTCTGTATTTCAGAGCATATTGACTGAGAATTGTGTGGTAATAGGGAAGATATATGCCCTGTGCTTATCTTGTTGTATATGAATGAATGTCAGAGGTCATTATAAAAACATTATGAAATACATCTGGTAAGCCGTGCTTTTTAAGCATACATGTATACATAATAATATTTGTTTCATATATATTGATATTAAAGATAGACAGAAGATTCAATTTCTTGAACAGAGGAGCCGATGATTCCCAATGATTTGATGCACTTGCCAATTGGACAAATTTCTTTTGGACTAACAACATTTTTCCAGGGAAGAAGGATATGTACTGGCCCAAACAATGGTACAGTATGATATGTATGGGTACATTAAACTATAGTAGAGTGTCAGTAGACATGATTGATTCA
>NW_024622021.1:0-5400 GCF_008729295.1 Plectropomus leopardus
TATAATTATCATAATTAGACATTTAAAATGACTTTACAGAATAATTACAATTCTTAAGCTTTTTTTCAGGTTATTTCTTGCTTTGTATTTTTTTTGTTTGACCTCTTTTTTCTTGCTATTGTCTGGGTCATTTCTTCTTTTGTTGCTCATGACCTTCTTCTCAAGTTATAGAATAACATAAAGCCATTTTGCCCAGGTCTCAGAAGGTTAAATAAATAATTTGATTGCATTTCCCATCTTTGCTGAGCTAGTTTTGTGTGGATTAAAAAGCCTGTCCCAAATATAAGCCTGTTGAGTTTGGTGATTTCAACAAATAATAGATTGAAGTTTTACAGTGTACATTTTTGGCCACAAATAATTGCCATTGCCTGGAAGTGGAAAGAATATGGAATGTAATCCAGAAAGTTCTATTTGATTGATGGATCCTTGAGTTTAAAGACACTAAAAGCCTGCACAGAAACTATTTCACAGCTCTGTAAAGTTATCCCGGCTGCAGCCATTTGATCCTCCGTCTCAATGATTGTGAGGTAAACAATAAATTCAGGATCCTTTGGCCTTAGCTGCTGCAATTTCAACCATTCTTTTACAATCTGCCTCTTGCAAGTCCCCCAACTTTATGTTTATATGAAGCGTGATACTAAATCTCAGCAGCACTTTTAAAAAATAACTTTTTCACCATTTTGCCTTTAGTTTACTCATTCAAGGACACAGCCTCCGGTGGTCATTTTCTGATTTCCCCACCATGTCTGCTGCTCTGAAGACATAAATGGATCTTAATAAACGTGGGTACGATGTTAAGTCTGATGTATGCAGACTGTACGATGACATCGCCTGCTAAATCACATGTATAACACATACGTCCATCTGTGACAATATGCAGCAACAAAACGTCCTTGGTGTGCGTCATCTGGTCCTGACAGCAATATTTAATATTATATGAATGTTTTTGTAACCCTTTAAAACATGAGCAAATTAGCTTGATTTCTCTCAAAAACATGGGAGAATGAGTTCTTACATTTTTTTTGTATTTTGTTCATTGCCTAAGGTACAAGAACATTACCTGAAAATTAACAAGAAAATCCCCAAATACAAAAATGAAATGGAAATACAATAAAATGATTTATTTAATCCCTTGAAACCTGGGAAAATTGGCTTTTTTTAATTTTTCCTTCAAAAACATGGGAGGAAGGTAATGAGCCGCAACAGAAGAAATGACCTGAAAGTTAGCAAGAAATCTGTCAAAAATTAAAGAAAAATTACCTGAAAATATTCTTCAAAATAATTTTAATGAATAATTCTGTGGGTAGCCAACAACCCAGTTTTATACATCCAAAGGTCTTCTATAAAAATAAACTGCATGGAAACCAAGCAGAGCCTCTCATTGAGACAGGCCTTTATTTGTCAAAATGTGGAGACACAGCGGGTGAGTAAAAGGGAGTGGGTGTTTAATTGGGACTAGGCTTTTATTTGAACTTTTATGGTACACTGGGACTGCCTTTAACTCCCTGTGTCTCATTTATAATAAAACCCTCCTAAATGTTCAAAAAATAGCAATAAAGTATAAAATAGAGTTTTACCATAAAAAACTGGTTATGTTTCAGTAAATATCAGAACAATTCAGCAAACAGGCCTTTGTGTGTCTCTCTAGCTGCCACTTCAACCTTCAACTTCTTATTTCTCATTTCATTTCCCCGCTATTACCTCATCTGTGTGTGTGTGTGTTTCATTGTCACCCTGACCAGTCCAAGCCATTCGCTGGAACTAAAGACCACCACAAAACAAAAGTATGACTCATCACACACACACACACACGCACGCACGCACGCACGCACGGACGCACGCACGCACGCACGCACGCACACACACACACACACACACACACACACACACACTCACAGCATTTAATTCATGTGAATGGGGGTTGTGGGATGTTTGGGGGTGGAGGACGCTGACATGCATCAGGGCGCAGCCATTGAAATGAGACCTGCTCCTCCTCTAACACCCCTCCTTTCCTCCTCCCTCCTTTTTCCTCCCACTCTTCCTTCCTCTCATCCTCACTTCTTTCTGCTACTCCTCTCTTCTTCCTCTTCTCTTTCTCCTCCACTGTCTTGCCCTCCATCTCCTTCCTTTTCCTCCATCCTTCTTCTTCTTCTCATCACTCTTCCTTCCTTTCCAGTTTCTGTCTACTTTTCTTCCTACCTCCTACAATCCTAGAAATATCCTAAATGTACTAGAAACAGACTAAAGTCCAACAAACATCCGCAAAGCAAGTTGAGTATCCCTGCTCTAATGCTTCCTCTTCTCCCTCCTCCTTTTCTTTTTTCATTTTGTTCCTCCTGTTCCTCTCATCTCCCTCTTTTAACTCCTCATCCTTCTTTTTTCTTTCTTTTCTCTTCGTCTTGTCTCTATTGCTCCTCTTTCTCATTCCTTCCTATTTGTCTTCCTTCTCTCCCCCTCTTCCTCTCCTCCTGCTCTCCTTCTTTCTGCCCATCTCTCCCCTTTCTTCACAGCCGCTGCTCAGTCTCCCCCCTGTAATGCACATAGTTTTCATGCTCTTCTCTTTCCCTTCAAACTTGACTTATTTGCTGTCAGATACACACACATTTTACGTTTCTCCTCCTTTTCTTCCTTCTCTTTGCCTCTTGCTTCTCTTCTCCCTTTTCTGTTTTCTTTCTTCCCTTCTTTCTCCCCTCCTCCTCCAACTCCTCCTCCTCACATCTCTGTCTCTCCTTCTGTTATTCCACCAGTCAACATTGATTAGATATCGAAGTTAATCCCAGCTAAACTCCTCCGCTTATAGCCCAGTCACCTCCACCAATCACAGAGATGCTTGCTGCCAACAAGGGCTATAAACTGCGTACCGATTGGTTGACGGCCGCTGCGTGCTGCTGCACGAGCACACCACACGCCTGAAAATAAGCGAGTAGGGATGGGTGAGCGGGAAATGAATTTGACAGGCAGCGCCGAGAGCCTGATACGACACACACACACACACACACACACACACACACACACAAAAAAAAAAACACGCACACCTCCCCTAACCCTTGACATATACATAAGCTTACTCACAAGCACATGCACACACACACACACACGTTTGCTCACCCATGTAGCGTTGCATGAAAAAGGCGCACAAAGGCTACAGTGTGAATGGACACACACATAAAAGCAGATTCATGGAAAACCATTCATTCAGAGTTTAAATTTTGAGCCAGTTAAAAAATAAGTCACATGATTGTTTGATTAAATGCACATAAAGTCATATAAACATTTATAAAATCAACTGCATATCAAATGCAAATGCAAATGTTATACGAAGGTGTGATGTATATATGCCACAGATGCCAACCCAGTCACCAGAAAAAATGCAAGCACCGTGTATTGTCACAATCATTCCTGTGTTACAATTGTTGCCCATTAGACTCATACAGACATTTTCAACATAAACTTATTATATTTGTAAAAAAAACTTGTATTTACATATATTTCCCTGCAGAAAAAAGCATCTGGTTAAAAAAAAAACATTTTGATTTGGCTCAACATTCATACAGGAAGGGAACATCAGGCTCCCAGGTGAAAGTCTGTATTTTTTTGGACCAATCCACCTCTCTACCTGTCCAGCCTACAGGGATTTTCCAGCTACTTAAATTATGTTGTTACCAGTGGGGATTCAAGCTGATGCGGCCCAGTGGCATATCATACTGCTATGAAAGGAACCTTTTTGCATTAGTATCTGACACTGAAATCACTAGGTGGGTTTCCACTAACCTTCAAATTGCACAAACTGAAACTGCCAAAATAAAATACACCTAATGAAAACATGTCACTTAAAAAAAACCTTTTAATGCAATTTTTTTATGCTTGCATGAGGTGGTATTTCAGGTCACATGATGCTATGGCTATGTGCTTGTCAGTAGGAACTGGCTCCCTCATGATGCAGGAGGAGCTACAAGAGCTGTTATTGCATCACATAACTCTTCAAAAGTTGAGCGGATCATCTGGAAGTTTTGAATCCACACTGTCCACCACTGTGAACTTTAATATCACACATTTAAAACATGCAAATGTAATGTATTTATGGTTTGCACACAGCAACACAAAATTCTAACATTTTCCCCTGGCGACTGGGCAGCTAATACTCAAAAGCAAAAATGTCTTGAGAGAAACATAAGGAGATGCCCACATTTATCAACATCATAAGGACACAATTTGAATGGATAGATCTACGAAATCATGCAATGACAACATAATGCAGCCAATGTCAGAGGAAGATCAGAGTATTGATGGGACACTGAAGGCTGAGAAACAACTTTTTAACTTCATTTGCATTTAACAAAAACCACAATCTCTCCATAACCTTAATCAAAATGCCCTTGGCACCTAAACTGAACACATGCAGTACTCAGAATGCTAACTCCAGTCTCTAGAGTTGTTTTGTACGCCCACTATCCATTTCAACCACTGCCCAACAACTTGTGTGCACTGCATTTTTAGTGTACATCATTGATTCAACAAAACAGGGAGTAACCAAATTTTAAGCACCCAGACAGCCATGGGAGAGGAAATGAAAGGAATAAGAGAAGCGAGGTAGAGGGGATTTATTTTTCTGCTTTGAGATAAGAGTATTTTAAAGTGAGCAGAGGACAGCGATATGGGGGTTTGCTTCAGTATTCTGTTATTATATTGTACAGCAGAACTTAAAAAAGTTATAATCCTGAACTTTACTGTCTTATTTTTAAAGCCCAGGTTGTCAGGAGAGCTGGTTGGTCGGGCAAAAAGTCAAACTATGATCTTTCCCCCCGTGAGTCAAGTTCTTTTTATGATTAAACGTAACCAAGCAGCAGATAAAACAAACAGTAATATGAATCATTTTTGTAATGGTCATATGTGTTTTAGAGGGCTCTGGTAAACTTTGTTTTCATGTCAGAAAACACTCATGAGTAATTTTGTAGGATAAAATGTTTGGCGTTTTAGGACAGGGATGCTCAACTTGCATTGCTTGGGGGCAGGTCACAGCAGCCCCATACATGTTTGTATGATTTTAGGACATTTGTAGGATTTTTGGATGTTTCTCAGATTTTAGGATGTTTCTATGGTTTTAGGACTTTTTTTTCAGGTTTTAGGACATTTTGAGAACTTTAAAACATTTCTAAGGTTTTGGTATGTTTGTCAGATTTGAGGTTGTTCTCAGATTTTAGGACGTTTCTAGGATTTTAAGACATTTCAAGGTTTTTAGGACATTTCCTGGACCTAAGGATATTTCAAGTATTACGACATTTCTAGGATTTTAGCACACTAGGGGCTTAGCTAAGGCCTCTGTCGATGGTGAGGGGGATCTATTTTGATGCTGTTTTATGCACTTTGACACCTTATGTATAAAAAAGTACAAAAACATTT
>NW_024622022.1:0-1016 GCF_008729295.1 Plectropomus leopardus
AACTCTCTCCAGCTGACCATCAGTTGCGTTTTTCCCTCATCTCTTCCAATCTGCTGTTGTCACTGCTGCTGTGATCCCTGGTCTCTTCTTGTCTCCTGCTTCACACACCAAACCTGCGCAGCCCAGATGGAAGCCCAGAGTGTCGCCACCCAAAACAGCACCACAACCAGAACCAGTTAACACACATCCCCTCACACACACACACACACACACACACACACACACACACACAAACACCACCTATGACATCCTATGACACTAAGTCCCTGTGACAGCAAACATAATCCCTGCTAAACAACAGGAATCCTACTGTACTCTATAAATGTACTCTATAAACCTAATAGTGAGAGGATAGTTTACACACAACATGTAGGTGCAAGGCTGTCGTAAAACAGCGTACATTAGGAAAAAGGTAACACCTGCACACTTACTAAATGCCACATAAGTTTAGGTCACTTCAACCTAACAAAGATGCAAGTAGGATTGGAACATCTTGAATAAACTTGTGTGGCATGGAGTAAGTAATACCTGGTAATACCTGTTTCCTCATGTACTCTATAAACCAAGACCAGCTGGTGAGTTTAGTCAGCATGTCATGCCCTTCTGTAACACATTCATTGGTTAGTTACAGTACATATAGAAGCAAATGCTATCGTTTATCCAAGCAAACTTCTATTGCATTAGCTTCACCCAAGCAGTGTGTTTTTTCCCCGGGGGTTCCTTTTATTAATCTTTACACACAGCTGAAACATGATGAGGGCTTTCTGTTCATATGCTAAGCTGAATAGAAATCGACTGTAATGGACAGCTCATCATTTAAATTAATTTACTTTATGTTAATGCTGATTTATCACACTGAGGTTTTCAAACTAAGGGGTCCTTTTAAACAGCCTCTGCGCATCCTCAGCAAGCACGCCCGGGGATATATTGAGAGTGCACATCACTCCCATTTTTCAGCAAATTCACTGTCTTCCTGTCAAATATTGTATTGATTTCAAGATTCTCAATTTTAAGAC
>NW_024622023.1:0-1645 GCF_008729295.1 Plectropomus leopardus
GCGTGCTATTTCATGCTGTATTTGGCTGGTTGTTGGCCATGTCATATTTTGACATGTTTCACTATAGTATAGTATGGCCTCTTCGGTCATGTTTTCGGTATGCTGTTTAATGGTGATTTTGGCCGTTTTTTTTTAAATTCTATGGCTTGTTTCAGCATGACATTTTACACTGTCTTCAGCTTTTTTATGGCTATGTTATGTTTTGACATTTTTGTGTCAAAATATGACTTGGCCAAAAATAGCGTGCTGAGACACTCCACAGCATAGAATGTTGCAAAAATGACCAAAAATGCCATACAATAATATGACAAAAATATAAAAGAAAAGATAAAATAGCATGTAGAGACATGTCATCGTTTAGAATGTCATCTAAATATCATAAAAAAACATGGTAATGTATGTTGTAATGTAACTTAGAAAATCTGTTACTAACTTTCCAAGCAACAAGGGGAACAGAACCGAGTTAGCACTTAATTGCTATCTCTTTGAAGACACCAGGACCAGCCTCTTTCTGTATCCCTGGAAAGGCCCAGCAGAGATTGAACCGGAAACACCTCTTCTTCAGTCAGCTCGACAAAGAACTCTTACCTCCACTGACAGATGGTTAACATTACATAACATTACATCTGGGCATAGCATTAAGACACTGGAACAAGCTAAGCAAGTATGTTTACTTCGAATTTGTCATATCATGTGGATCAGTTGTCAGTTGTCTCATGAAACATTCACACTCAAACCAAGACACATAAACATACACACACACACACTCTCTCTCTCTCTTTGTCTCTCTTTTTCTCTTTCTCTCTCTCTCTCTCTCTCATACACACACACACACACACACATACACACATTTGCAAATCAAAAGTTATATATATATTTGTTTATGTGGTTTGTGTTGTTTCTCTCCTTTGTGAATAAAAGCATTGTTGGAAAAAAACGGGCTGGCTGCTCAATACTGTGTGACAGTGAATGAATCACCAACTACTCAGAGGCTTCAGAGTCCTTCAATCATTAACACAAAATGTTAAAGTAAGGAATGTTGAAGAAATGCCAGAAAACATAAGAAAAAAACAAAAAATAAACCACTGAGACACACCACAGCATAAGACGTTGATAAGAACAGCTAAAAACAACAAATTCTGGCCTGTTGAAAAGAGTGACAAAAAGAGCAAGGCTATAGTATGGCAAAAATGTTGAAAAATTGACATTTCCCAAAAGCAGCTGAAAACTGCTTAAAACTACATGAAATAGCCCGTCAAGACACACTATGGCATAAAACGTTGCAAAGACAGCAAAAAACACCAAAATATGGCACGTTGAAAAAATGACCAAAAGAGCAAGGCTATAGTATGGCAAAAATGTCAAAAAATGACATTTTCCAAAAGCAGCTGAAAACTGCTTGAAACTACATTAAATAGCCTGTCAAGACACGCCATAGCATAAAACGTTGCCAAAACAGACAAAAACACCATATTATGGCATGTCGAAAAAATGACCAAAAGAGCAAGGCTATAGTATGGCAAAAATGTCAAAAAATGACATTTCCCAAAAGCAGCTGAAAACTGCTTGAAACTACATAAAATAGCCTGTCAAGACACGCCATAGCATAAAACGTTGCCAAAACAGACAAAAACACCATATTATG
>NW_024622024.1:0-1222 GCF_008729295.1 Plectropomus leopardus
AGCTATTATGGCTTAAATATAAAGCTCAGAGAGTAGTGTTAGTCCCATTGCTCTCTGACCCCTATAGAAAGTCCCCCAGCAGGTTAAACCTATGTCAGCCTAACTATGGGCTGGTCCGGGCAACCTTAGCCAGCCCTAATTATAAGCTTTATCAAAGAGGAAAGTCTTAAGTTTACCCTTAAAAGTGGAAACGGTGTCTGCCTCCCTAACCGAAACTGGAAGATGGTTCCATAGGAGAGGAGCGTGGTAGCTGAAGGCTCTGGTTCCTATCCTACATTTGGAAACTTTGGGAACCACACATAATCCTGCATTTTCAGAGCACAGTGATCTTGAGGGTTGGTAAGGAACTATGAGCTGCGACAGATAGGATGGAGCCTGACCATTTAGAGCTTTGTAAATTCAATCCTGGATTTCACAGGGAGCCAGTGCAACAAAGCTAAAACAGAAGAAATATGATCCCTTTTCTTGGTTTCCGTTAGAACACGAGCATCAGCGTTCTGCACCAGTTGGAGAGACCTAAGTGATTTGTTGGGGCAACCAAATAATAGGGAATTACAATAATCCAGCCTAGAGGTGACAAATGCATGTACTAATTTTTCAGCATCTGTTTGGGACAGGATATGTCTAATTTTTGCAATGTTACGCAACTGAAAGAAAGCTGTCCTTGAAGTTTGTTTTATATGGGAGGAAAAAGATAGATCTTGATCAAATAAAACTCTGAGGTTCCTTACAGTTGTGCTAGAGGCCAAGGTAATGCCATCTAGAGAAATTACATTGTTAGAACAAGAGTTTCTGAGGTTTTTGGGGCCAAGAACAATAACTTCAGTTTTGTCTGAATTCAATATCAAGAAATTACGGCTCATCCAGGCTTTTACGTCCTTAAGACATGTTTGTAGTCTAGATAGCTGGTCAGTTTAATCTGGTTTCATAGATAGACACAATTGCGTATCGTCAGCATAACAATGAAAATTTATAGAGTGTTTTCTATTACATACAATATTTCTAATGACATAAAAATGCCATAGTATAGTATGTCATTCAAAAAATGCACATAAATGCCATAGTATAGTATATCATAGCATGACACAGTGTCCAAAATGGCATGAAACCGTTATAATATAGTATGTCCTCCAAGTTTCATTGTATAGTATGTCGTCCAGAAATGCATAAAAATGTGATAGTATGGTATGTGGTTCCAAAATGCATAAAATGTCATACTCTA
>NW_024622025.1:0-1385 GCF_008729295.1 Plectropomus leopardus
ACACACACACACACACACACACACACACACACACACACACACACACACACACACACACACACACACACACACACACACACACACACACACACACACACACACCGTGTATGAATTGTCTCTGTGACCATTAAAATAAATATCAAGTTTAACCAAAAAACAAAAAGTCGTCATGGTGTTTAAATCATTTTGTGACTGACTGACACAATTTGTGTGTGTCTGCGTGTGTGTGTGCGTGCATGTGTGTGTGTTAGAGTTATTTCGGGGCGGTCTACTTTTAGCGTCCAGCTGGGACGGGGCTGTCAGAGCAGGGCCCAGTAGGCCAAGACGCCTAATTACAGCCTGCCGTCCTGCTCTCTTTACCAAAACACAGAGTCACCGCAGCGCCGCCCCGCCCGCTGACGCCGGCCTCCAGGTGAACACGGTGACCTCTGACCTCCTGGCTACCAGCTATGGCTACGTGAACATTAAAACCTGGAGCGTAAAGCTGAGTACCTTAAAAAGCGCTATAATACTATATATCAGTCCTATCTGTTATTATCTCTTATTATCTAATATTATGTAGCTTTAGTCCGATCATGAACTTTGATTATTAGTGATTTTCTGGAAAAATCAAGTCATTAAAAATAGAGAAAAAACTCAGACTTCACCTGATCTAAGAAAATATCATTTAACGAAGTACCATCACTCATCATCACATTTGTTTGCTGTTCAGACGTTTACTTTTTTGATTCTATCGCTTCTTTTCTTTCGGAGTTCCCGTTTGCAGCCGGACCTCACTGCCTTCAATCCAAATGAATCCGCATTTCTACCAGCCAGCAGGCTGATAGCCGTTTCCAGTTTATTATTATTTTATATCTCATGTTGCTTTTAATTTTGTAGTTTTCACATATATTCATTTATTTTTTCTGTATGTTTATATGTAATCTAGCTCGCTCTCCGTGGACAGCAGCTCACACACCATATCATTCCATATGGCTCTTGACATGGGATCAAAAACTGATATTTAATATGTGAATTAATGAAAAAGTTTCCTACCACTGACTGAACATGGACTTCTGACGCCATGTTTATGGATTCATGACCTCAAATCAGCAACTTTTGTTAGAAAAGAAAAGACATAAAAATGGGACAAAATAACCAAATATATCGTTTTTTACTGTCAGCTGTCGACAGTTTTCATGATTTCTGACATTTCTGCCCTGAAACGCCGCGCAGACATCACAACTCGCCAACTCAGGGATCATCGGGATTTCCAAATTTCCCACTCGTGATCACGACTTTCATGACGTTCACTGCGTCAGAGTCAAGACCACCAGACCATCAGACCACAGGACCATCAGACCATCAGACCACAGGACCATCAGACCATCAGACCATCAGACCAC
>NW_024622026.1:0-3136 GCF_008729295.1 Plectropomus leopardus
TTATTATTATAGATAACTTTATATAGCCCTGATTTCAGAAAACATAAAACAACAGAAGTACACGAAAGTTACAATATTAAACAATAGAAGAATCCAAAGGTTACAATATGTAAAGACAAGGACATTGGCATTGAGGACATCATCAAATTCACAGAAAACGTACATTCACACTGGTCTAAGTCAGTCACTTGGTCAAAAAAATTGTGATATGTGATTTTCTTTACATGGCTCAGTCCCACCCTGTGTTAATTAAATGTTTTGTTGTTTATTTTTTCTCACCAGGGTTACGAGCCCCCAGAGGACTGTTATTCAGAGAGGGAGATATTGCCAGCTCATATATACGGAGTGCCATAACCTGCCCTGGCAATGCCTGTCTGTGGCCTAAATCAGTTGACGGATTTGTTTATGTTCCCTTCATGCTCTCTCCACTCTATGGTATGAGTCCACATATTTAAAGAGGTGTTGCAAAGGCATTGGGAGTACAAATCTTTCTGGTTAATTCATTTTTTTTGTGTGTGTGTGTGTGTGTGTGTGTGTGTGTGTGTGTGTGTTGTAGACGACATGGACCGAATCACCATAGAAACTGGGATGCAAGACATTTCCTCTGGATCATGTATTAAATTTGTCCCACGCACCCATGAAGTGAGCTTCCTGGATATTCAGCCTAGATATGGGTGAGTGTGACTGCTACATGTGGCTTTTACACATCTTGAAATTTAGGATATTTATGTGGAGATTTTGTATTGACATTATGACATTTGTCAATTCTTAAGCTGCTGGTCGTTCCTGGGGCAGACTGGAGGAAGCCAGACCCTGTCACTGCAGACTCCTGGCTGCATGTGGTCAGGAGTGGCTGCCCATGAGTTCATGCACGCCCTTGGCTTTGTGCACGAGCAGTCGCGCTCAGACCGAGACCACTACGTGTCAATTGTGTGGAAAAACATCATGCCAGGTTTGGATGAACGATGACCTCCCAACATTATGTCGCTGCATTCAGATAGTGTGCTCTTGAATTCCTTTTCTCACAAAGTTTTCTGTCCTTTTTATTCATGCTTTGGCAGACCATATTCATAACTTCAGGAAACAGGTGACAAACAACCTCAACAGTCCATATGACTACAACTCTGTTATGCATTATGGAAGGTGAGCTGTTTTTTGAGGATACATAATTACTGGTTTTGCATGTTTTCTTGGGCGTCACAACACCATATACTTTATGTGTCTGTCATCCAGATATGCGTTCTCTGAAGACGGTGGACCAACAATAATCCCCAAACCAGATCCTTACATTCCCATTGGCCAGCGAGATGGACCCAGTAATCTAGATCTTCATAAAATAAACGTTCTATATAACTGTGGTACGTGAATTTACGCATATACTCACTGAAAAAAACTTTCTTTTATTCAAAATGATTGATTGCAATTTCTCTCTACTTCCCACTACAGGTGCCAATGAGTAACTGGGTCCAAATATTCTGTCATCCTCTGTTGTCAGATGTGGAAGGTGGTTTATTGAAACTACTTGTGTGTTCAGTAGATTTTATGGGCAACTTTAGTTTATGGGCAATTTTCTATGTTAGTATTTTTGATTTATTCTCACAAATTTTAATCTGTACTTTTAGAGTATCTTACTGGTTCCTGAGAACAATATACTAATCTAGGGAAAAAAATGAAATAAATAAACAGGCAAGTAAGAATTAAAAGCTGCTTTTCTGCTGCTAATATCAGCGCTGTGACAGTTTTTAAGTGCCTGCTGCTGCCAATTAGACCACTGCGTCCAATATCTGAATTAGGTTTTTTTTTCCATATCCTGCCTCCTTCTCAGCTTCTTGCTCACTTTAAATAAAAAAAAATGCAACAGTAGTGGAGTAATAGTCATCTTTTGTCACACACCTGTCTTGCAGAGGTTTTGCATTGTGGTCCATGGACTTTCGGATATTGCTTTCAGGTGGAAAGAAATACAGTATTACTAAATGTCAGTCTGACAGGATAATCCTTTTTCTGTTCAGATCTGGGCAAGAATGACTTATCCCTTTATGTGCATTTACCCATGTGGAATGAATTCGGGTTTTACTGGAAGAAAAAAAAAATCAATTATTTTTACCTTACTCTTCCAGTGCACTAAACCCCTTAGTGTCAGGAGATTTAAATCAGAAGAATTTAATCAAACAAAAGCAAAGTTTATTTGCGCCGCTGGTTTTTGAGGTGCTTTCCTGCCACCTACTTTCAGTAGCTATGAGGGCTCTCACATTAGAATTAACAGCCTCTCCTTTTCAACAGGGTACCAGCTATCATTTTTTGGTCATCACTGCCTAAAAAGAGCTGCAGTGGGAGAGGAAAAAGAGGAGAGGCAAAGAAATATAGTAAATAGGTGAGGGGTAGATAGCAAGAACAGACAGCACTCTGGTATGGTGTTAATGGCATGCATTCCTAGTGTCAGCAATGTGTGAAAAATCTTTATCTTACAAAACATGGTCATATCAGTTCCCCTGTGAAAGAATAAAATTGCGAAACAGTGACCGACAGAAAGCCTGCATCTTATAAAAAAACAGTATTTGTTCTTATTATAAGTATTATTCAATGATTTTATGAAGAAAAAAACAAATAAAAATTTTAGTTTTAAAAATTTTAAAAATGGTTGTACTTTGTATTTACTTTTAAATACCCACCAAGCCCCAAATCCTGGTGGCAGGCATAAAAGGCATAAAAGGCATGTTTTATTGAAGAATCACCAATATTAAAACATTTTATCATAACCAGAAACTGTAATAACAGATATTCTTATCTGATTTTTGCATTTCAATGGCCCTGAGTGCATCATGCGCGATGCAGGTTTTAAAAATCATTTAATTCTACAAGTCTCATTTAAAATTTGACAAAAAATAAAACATTTGCATTAACCAGAATGTATAAAAAAATAAATAAATTTAAAAGAAAAAAAACATAAATAATCTTGCACTCCTGTATGCACGACCATGACGCAAAAACAAATTATTTTTTCAATTCCAAGAATTCATAATTAACTTTAACTTAAAAACATTTAAGGATACATTTTTAAAATCGAATAATGTTCGCTGTGCCAAGTTACTGATACTGCTATTGTTGTGAACAGCTTTGTAATGTTTGCTCATTTCAT
>NW_024622027.1:0-1150 GCF_008729295.1 Plectropomus leopardus
TTACAGTGAGTCCTTCTATAGATAATTGGTATTTTCTGAATGTTTATAAATTGTGTGTGTGTGCGTGTGTGTGCATGTGTACGCGTGTGCGTGTGTGTGTGTGTGTGTGTGTGTGTGTGTGTGTGTGTTCATCATTCATCCTCCTACTCTTGACTCATCCTTGTTTGTTGGTTTGTTTATTTTTTCTCACTTTGTTCTGGCATCCCACAGTGTGCTGACACATGCACCCATTCTGTTGTACCACCCCGAAACATTGCTTAGCACCACAGGGTGATTATTATGAGGCCATCCTCAGTTCAATGGCAAGTTGGTAACAGTATAAAAACAATAGGATGTGAATGACTAAGACATAAAAAGTCCAGTTTCTTCCCATGTATACTTAAAATGATTTTCAGGAAGGGTTGACTTTCTCATTTAAATACTATATGTGTGCATAGTTTGTGTTTATGTGTGTGGGCACTAGGGGGTTGATCTCATATCTCCTCACACACTAACAGCTTATCCTGAGCTGTTGGAGTCAGATGAATAAAGTGCAAAGATGAGAAGAGCATGAATAAGGTTTTGGAAGACAGTAACAGAAATAAAGGCACTTCCTGGCCATTTTATTTTGGTCTGAGTCAGAACTGCATACACATGTATGATGGCACACTCTCCACAAGCAATGCACATGTTGTTAGCTTTGACTACAGCTAAATGTTAGTACACAACCCTAAAGATACACCATCGGTCAAATGTGTGTAAAATATAGCACAAATAGGCTTTGCATTCAGCTTGAGCACACCTCTAGATGAACCAGAGATTTTTCAGATTGTTATCAAGAAACACCAAAGCAAAGTTCCTAATTGTGGCAGATGTGTGCTGTGATTTCGGCGCACCAGCAGAAAAGTGCGAAATAGCCCGCTGAGTGTTGACCAGGTGTAAGAGTGTGTCCTTCCAGCTCTGAGAGCAGGGAGAGCTGGGAACATGTGACTGAAACTGTGAGTCTTTAGGCTGTTGAGACGATGTACACACACACACACACACACACACACACACACACACACACACACACGGTCAGACAGGCTGAGTCACTGGTCTGTTCCTGTGGAGTGCTGATAACAGCATTTGCTCTGGGGCCTCTGGAGCAGGGAGCAAGTGTGTGTGTGTGTGT
>NW_024622028.1:0-7527 GCF_008729295.1 Plectropomus leopardus
CTAGTGGAAATAGCATGTATTTCCTCCATATGCCAAATATGGTCAAAATGACCTCATCAGGTGGAAAATAGTCAAAATGACAAATTCAGAGTCAAAAGCCCAGAATGACACCCAGAAATAATACAAGTCCTGTTTTTCTGCTCTGATGGCTGTGGGATCAAAAATGTCAGTTTGAATGGGTTTCAATGGAGCATTTTTGGACCTGAACAGTCTGAATGTAACTATTTAGTTTCCACAGTGTATTTTAGACTTATTGTAGGAGCTGAGCTGCAAATTCACTGATTACACTCAAATACACAATCTGGACTACATTTAGGACACATGCATCAACACACACACAATTATCACAACCGGAAGAAGAAAGGAGACTAAGATGAGACAAACAGTCACTAAAGGGTTAAAGAAACTAACTTTGGTCTTCAGGATAAAATTCAAATTGGGCTTTAAAGGTGATAAAGTTCGACTCACGTGTACACGGTTTCTCTCTGCAGCTCAGACTCTTCTGATCAGCTGCCTGCAGAAAGAAAAGAGTAAAGATGTGATCTGTGTTCATGACAGAGGACAGGAAGCAGCCTGGACCTTCAGAATAAAGCATCAGGTCTGTGCAGACAG
Organism: Plectropomus leopardus; assembly: GCF_008729295.1. Classification (NCBI taxonomy): domain Eukaryota; kingdom Metazoa; phylum Chordata; class Actinopteri; order Perciformes; family Serranidae; genus Plectropomus; species Plectropomus leopardus. The sequence continues at coordinate 613 of NW_024622028.1, forward strand.
ACAGGTGAGCTCAAATAAAAAGTCTATTCAGATTTCTGCTGAAAGAGTCCTGTTGTTTGCTCTGTGTATATTTTCAGATTTATTTAAATTTTCATTTTTGGCAGGTCGATGCTGTTGCTAGGTGACGCTGTAAGCTGGCGTCTGAACTGAAAATTAAATCTAACAAAAAAACCCAACATGAATCTGAGTGATGTCACACTGACACGTTTGACCATCAGCCGACCAGATGGACCAATCCAATAAAAAACCATCTGTGACGGCTGTGCAGCTATCGTGCATTTTACATAAAGCTTTTAAATAAGCTGCCTTTACGCGCTCCTTGGAAATATCGTATTCACAAGTTACGAGCGCATGAACAGCCAAAGTTGTAACTACGAGCGGGAAATTATTTAACCTTTATTTAATAAGGTTGGTCCCATTAAGATTAAGGATCTCATTTTCAGGGGAGACCTGGCCAATCGGGAAATTTCAATGATACCCGAGTTGTGACTTTTCAGGGCAGCAGAACTGGTGGAAAACACGGAAACGGTGTCAACAACTAAGGATCCGCCACATCCCAGAAACGTCCTGAAATCAGAGAAATGTCCTGAAATCATAAAAAAATCTCTTAAAAATCGAGAAATGTAGTATACCAAAATCCTGGAAACACCCAAAATCCTACAAAGGTCCTACAATCAACAAAATGTCCTAAATTCCAAAAAATATCCTAAAAATCCTCAGTTGTCCTAAAAGCCCAGAAAAATCTCAAAATCCTAAAAATGTCCTAAAATTTGAGAAATGTCCTAAAATCAGAGAAATGTCAAAAAAAATCCGAGATATGTCCTAAAATCATAGAAACATCCTAAAAATCCTAAATCCTAAAGTGAGAATTTTTTGGGGGTTAAAGTCGCTGATGCTTGATGTTGAGGGGACAGGTGGAGCATTTTAGGGGTCTCTGATTGTCTCCCCGGTGTCCATGCCTGAGACCGGCCGTGTTAACTGATCTGCGGTGAGTTCTGCTCCCTGATTGGCTGTTAGGAGGAGAACTTCTCATTTCTTCTTCGTGTTATTTTATGTGTGATAATAAACTAATGAAGAGTCCTCCTCCTCCTCCATTACTCACAGATGTGATGGATATCTTTAAATCTGTTCAACACTCTGTGTGTGTGTGTGTGTGTGTGTGTGTGTGTGTGTGTGTGTGTGTGTGTGTGTGTGTCTGCAGGGACAGCAGATAACTCAGTGGAATGCTGGGAGAGGGTTGCTAGGCTACCAGACCCAGCCGTCCAATCAGCTGGCAGAAATGTGGGAGATGCTGCATTAAAATAGACATCCCACTGTCAGACAGACCACCCCGACGCCTCAACACACACGCACAAACACACACAAACACACACAAACACACACACACACGCACGCACGCACGCACGCACGCACGCACAGGTAAGCTCCACAAAGCTGCCATGTCTGGGAGGATAAATCACAGTTAAGTCCGTCCTGCCTCCACAGACCTGATGACAGTTTCTGCATGAGTCCTACATTTCCCAGAGTTCCTTGCAGCAGCAGCAGCAGCAGCAGCAGCACAGAGTGACAGCTGGTTGTGCTGCTGCTGGTGTGTGTGTGTGTGTGTGTGTGTGTGTGTGTGTGTGTGTGTGTGTGTGTGCGTGTGTGTGTGCGCGGGCGCGCGCGCGTGCGTGCGTGCGAGGACAGAGTGATAGTGAAAGTGTGAGTCACTCACTGATAACACAAACTGTTCACTGTGGAGGGAAAAGAAATGGAGACAAAACTGAGAAAAAACAAACAAAAAAAGAAGAAAAACCAACAACAACAAACAAACAAAAACTGCAGGATGTGCAGAAACTTCCAAACTTATCTTATATTTTTATTAGTTTATCTGTTTAAAATGCGCTGATCTTATCAAAATTTGCAGATAGTGTAGAATTTCAGAAAAAAATACTGCCAGAAAATATTCAAAAATTGTTCAGTGATGGAGGGGGGCTTATAATTTAAACCTAAAATTTAATATTAAAAAACTTGGAAAAAAACTTTGTATTTTCAGAACAACAGATGGAGGAGGAGGAAGTATTCAGATCCCTCTCTACAGTAAAAGAGCTAATACCACACCGCGGAAATATTTCAAGTAAAAGTTTGTTTTTTGAAAAAAATAAAAATACAAATTAGAAGGTACTTGAAGCAGCTTAAGTAAAACCGAAAGAAAAGCACTAACACTATGCATTGAAAATACCCTATTACAAGTAAAAGTCCTGCATTAAAAACCAAACAGGTATTATTGGCTAAAATTACATGAAGTAGTGAAGGTAAAACTGCAGCATAAGTACTAATAACACACTGTGAAATTACTCTACTACAAGTAAAAACATGGGTTTATAACCTGGAGTAAAAGTGTGTACGTATTGTCAGCAAACAGTATTTTAAAAAGTACTTGAATTAGTTAAAGTAAAACTGCAGTAAAAGTACTAACAAATGACACAAAAACATTAACATATGCTATGAAAATACTCCACTACACGTAAAAGTCCTGCATTCAAAACCTCACTGAAGTAAAAGTATTATAAGCCAAAAGTAAGTAAAACTGCAGTAAAAGTACTAATATCACACTCCACTAAAAGGAAAGTTTTTTATAACCTGATGTAAATGTGTGTGAGTATCGTCACAAAAAAATTTAATTCAAAAGTACTTGAAGCAGTTAAAGTAAAACTGAAACATGAGTACCAATACCATGCTTTGAAAATACTACACTACAAGTGAAAGTCCTGCATTCAGAACTTCACTGAAGTAAAAGTATTATAAGCCAGTATTATAAGCAGTAAAGTAAAACTGCAGTAAAGTACTAACACTGCAAATGATACAAAAACATTAATACATGCTTGCAAACCTCACTGAAGTAAAAGTATTTTGGATTAAAATGTTTTGTCCTCTATGATTCATGTTTTTCTGTCATTTGCCATAAAAAGTACATTTACCTCAGAGCCGGAGGAGAAACGAGAAACACTGCAGTAAAGTTCCTGAATTTGTCCCTAAGGAGGCGACGTTACTGAGTACTTGTACTCAGAGTCCTCCAGCAGAGAGACGTTAACGAGACATCTGTCTCCGTCTGTCTTTGTGTCCCAGACATAAATTCTGTGTTAAATCACCGAGGACGTCGTTAGTACCGGTCACTGCGTCTCCACACAGAGGACACACACACACACACACACACACACACACACACACACACACACACACACACACACACACACACACACACACACAGAGTTTTGTTCTCATCACAGCTTCTCAAATATCGACGTTTCATCGGTGGACGAACACGTCAAAATACGACGCTGCTGTGCCTCCTGCATCAGTTTTGGAAACTCGCTGTGACACACACACTCGCGGTGTCGTGTTATTTATGTTATATGTTATTTATTTATGTTGTGTCAAATTACTCAGATGACACGTGTTATCAGAATAAACATGAGTTTTCACAGATTCATTCATGCTGTCTTTTTAAAAACAAACTTTGGCCGCAGGCTTAAAAACCTGCTTTACAAAAGTCACAGCACAAATACAAAAGAAAAAGAAAATAGTATTTTATTTTACTTTATTTTATTTATTTGGTTTTAACTTAGGTGTGTTTTGACTTTTATTAATTTATCTATTAATTGATCTTTTTTTGTTTGTTTTTCTTTTGTGGTATCATCTTTTATTGGTCTATTTGCCTTATTTAATCTTGTTTTTTATTTAAACTCATATATATTATTATCTTTTAATTTTCTACCTTAGAATTATTATTTTATTTAACCTGACTCACGTGTCTAAGTATCTTTTAATGGTATACTTTTCATCTTGATTATTATTTTATGAGTTTTTATTTTTAATAGATTTGATTGCTTTTATGTTTTTTGTAACATGTACCTTATATATCACCATGTGACGTACATCACAGACACAGTACGCAGCACACGATGGCACATCGTTTATTTATTTTTATTCCTGCAGCTCCGGATGTGAAGCTCTGGTCTCCATCAGGAGGTTTGAATCTGCAGAAGCTGCTCTGATCGTCGCTGCAGCCGCTTTCAGGCTGTTTGTGTCATCTGAGAGTTTCTGCCGAGTCGTGGTGCAGCAAAATGTAAAACATGTTGACGCCTGAAGCTGGAAGTGGGTCAGAAAACTGCTGAGTCACAGCTCGACGGCCACGGCTCCCTCTGATTCCTGACTGTCGGTGGAAACGTTTTCTGCAGCACTTTCACACCGACACGAGTTTTACTTTCGCTGTTTCACACATCAGCCGGAAGACGACAGCAGTTCGGTGAAGGCGGACGGTTTACGGAAGATAAAGCGACCGTTAATGCTGCTGTCAACAGCAGCATGCCGCCCAGGCAGCAACAATGACCCGGCCCAGCGTCGGTCCGGCATCGGCCCCGCGTCGGCCCAAACTCAGCACGCCAGAAAAACATGAGTTGGACTGCGTCTGGCGCCCCGACTCAGCCGAGACTCAGGATGAAGTCTCAGCGACGACCCAGAATCAGGCAAAATAAACGAATACGGACTGCCGACTGCCATCGCCGGGCCGGTATCACAGTTACAGGAAAGTTTTTTTACACGATCGGGCCCACCGTCGATCTAAAAAAACTAATTCTAACAAAGAGCTGAGGAAACACTAAAATAAGAGAGCAAACACCCGAGGCGGGAAAAGGCCGAGAGAAAAAGATAAAAACGAAGAAAAACTGTAAACTGTGAAATAGACATGAATGACAAGGAAGGCGATGGAAGCAGCACAACAGCCTAACAGGAAGAACTAACTAACAAATAAATAAACAAAATTTTAAAAAAAGGCAACAGTCATAATTAAAAAGTGATAAAAATACTCAAACTGAAAATAACAGCTGAATGAACGGATCACGACACAAAGTAAAACCAGAAATAAATATGTTACAAATAATAATTTAACTACACAGAAACTAGTGAAACGGACTAAAATGTCAAAGAAAATAGTCAGTATAATTTCCTTCGTTCCCACCAAGAATCTGCCGAAAAAAAACCGTCCTGACTCCAGATGCCGAAGCTGCCGTCGCCGGGACGCTTTAAAAAAAACGACCCGGCACGAAGCTGCAAGAAATTACACCAAACTCAGACCAACTTCACGTACTTTTAATAACTCTTCAAAAATGACTTCATGGAAGTACCGAAACTCCGTGAAGTGACTCAGCTGAGGAAGTTAAAGGGAATCAATCAATGAGTCTGATCGGTGAAGTATTGATCGGTGAAGTACTGATCTGTGAAGTATTGATCGGTGAAGAATTGATCACTGAAGTATTGATCATCAAAGAAATGATCAGTAAAGTATTGATCATCGAAGAATTGATCAGTAAAGTACTGATCGGTGAAGTATTGATCGGTGAAGTATTGATCAGTGAAGTATTGATCGGTGAAGTATTGATCAGAGCTCAAACGTGTGCCGTCTGTCACCTTCAGCTGCTGTTTGGTTTCCTTTTGACTAAAAAATCACAAGACACGACAGTTACAGCCGCCTGTGTGTGTGTGTGTGTGTGTGTGTGTGTGTGTGTTATCTCGCCTCACAGAGACGTGACCACACCCAGTCTGTCGTCGTTACGGTAATGGCTGCTGTCACTGGCAGATGACATCACAGCGTCTTTTAGGTGAAGTCCTGATTGACAGACGCTGACACCGCGTCTCCTCTCACACGCCCTCGTTTCTTTCCCTAACTCCTTCTTTCCTTCCCTAACTCCTTCTTTCGCTCCCTAGCTCTGTCTTTCCTTCCCTAACTCCCTGTTTCCTTCCTTGTCTACTTCTTTCCTTCCCTAACTCCTTCTCTCCCTCCCTAACTCCTTCTTTCCTTCCCTAACTCCATCTGTCCTTCCCTAACTCCTTCTTTCCTTCCATAACATCTTGTTTCCTTCCTTGTCTACTACTTTTCTTCCCTGACTCCTTCTTTCCTAGCCATACTCCCTCTTTCCTTCCTTGTTTCCTTATTTCCTTGACATACTTCCTCTTTTCTTTCCTAAATCCTTTGCTCCTTTCCGAACTTCTTCTCTTTCTCTTATAAACTCCGTCCAGCTGTGAGCTTTGACTACACCTGTGGTCCTGTGACCAGCTGTGATTGGTTCTGCAGGTCAGAAGGTCAAAGGTCAGACCTCTGACTCGGCAGCTCAGCGAGTCGTTAAAACGAGGACTTGTCAGAGCACCGTGTCTCCTGCTCTGATATCAGAGGTCGTGAACACGTAGTTCTGTCGTATCAGCAAACACTCAACTTAACATTCCTGCAGCAGAGAGTCACCTGACACACACACACACACACACACACACACACACACACACACACACACACACACACACACACACACACACACACACACACACACACACACACACACACACACACACACACACACACACACACACACACACACACACACACACACACACACACACACACACAGGCCCCCTGCTGCTCTCACAGATAAGAGCTGAGGCCTCCGTCTGCTGCAGGAACACACTAAATCCCACTAACACCAGTTATCAACATGAGACCCAAACTGGTCTCAAAACAGCTGTTGTTTAACCCTTTTACGGCCGCTCTAACATCACACACACTCGTACCGCTCTGTGCACAACATGTGCTTTTTAAAATCTCTAAAAAATATTCTAGATTAGTATGATTTTCTACAATCGTTATGTTTATTTTCAACCAACATCAGCCCTCATCATAAATATCAAATATTCATTAATTTTCTGAATTTTAACCTTTAAATGCCAGGTTTTTGTCATGATGCCGCTGTGTATTTAGATGAGAAAAAAACTACGCAAAAAATAAAATATTTTTCTTTTTTTTAGCTGCTGACAGTCTGGGATATGTCAGTGATCAGCAGCTACATTGACTGTGACAGGTCACCTAGTGGAAATAGCATGTATTTC
>NW_024622029.1:0-1362 GCF_008729295.1 Plectropomus leopardus
GGAGTCAATGTTTCAGTTCAACCCTCTTATGACCTGGAGTTGGCTCAGTGAGAGAATATGTCTCTATATATGGTTTATTTTTTGTTTAATTTCAAAATAAAACTTTTGTGATTATAAGTGGGCATTTGTGATCATTATATTTTCCTCACTTATGGTAGCATTTCCTCATTTTCTGGTTTTTATGAGTTCTTTTATTTTGGTGCTTTAATTAATTATAAAGGATCATCAAAATGACTCCAACTTAACGTAGGTCTGGTGTCAGTTGCCATTACAACCCGGACCCGGATAAGCACATGAAAATGGATGAATGGGAACTTATAATAATAAAACAAATTCCTGATTTCAATCTGTCTGTGTGTGTGTGTGTGTGTGTGTGTGTGTGTGTGTGTGTGCGTGTGTGCAAGCTTTCTGGCTTCATTTCAATTGATCCTGCAGTGGAAGCAATTTTGGCTATTCTCAGGTATCAGCGACTTTTTCTTGTCACCCTGCAAATGAAGATCAATACTCTAAATGTGCTGAAACTGCTGATTTCTTGTGTTCATTCTCCAAGTTTTTATTTCCAGTCTTTATTTATCTGGGGAGATGTTTTGCTGAGCATGCTTTGCTGTTTTCCAGCTTTCCCTCCCTGTCGAGTATACTTTGCTGCATTCTATGCTGTATATATTTACATTTACCCTTTTACACAGTGAATCATGTTTGGTCATTAACCCTTTGAAACCTGAGCAAATTGGCTTAACTCCTTTCACAAATGCAGGATGAAGGTTACAAGCAACTTAACAAGACTTGAGCAAGAAATCAGTAAATAGTTAACCTAGAAATCAGAAAAAAAGGGAAAAAAGAGAAGGAATGTTATCTCCAGAAAGTGTCCAAATTAAATACTCGACCCAGGTGTTAAAGGGTTAATATTATTTGTGTTTGTTCACATTTAGTTTCTTTTTTCTCTCTCGCTGTAGACAGTTGTTCTGTGTGGTTGAACATGAAGCTTTTTGTAAATATGAATTTGTTTGGATGTGGAGTGAATAAAGGTCATGTTAAATGTCAAAGGTAAAGCAGTCACACAGTATGTGGTCAGAGCTTGGCTAAATTGTCTGTTTCATCCTCCTTTAAAGGTCCCCTTTAAAGACATTAAAAATGAAAAATATTTTTTTTTATTAACCTTACTTTTGAATTTTATTGTCTATTAACATAATGGACCCCAGGAAGACGAGCTGTTCTTTAGGGCTACCTAACAAATAAATAAATTATATAAAGGGAATGTTTTTATCTCCTCTCTTGATTTGCATAGAAGAAGTGAAGAAAAAACTTAGAGTAAAGGCATTAACATAGCTGAGGTTCAGTGGTGAAATGTTTACTCAATGCTTT
>NW_024622030.1:0-1073 GCF_008729295.1 Plectropomus leopardus
CCTTGCTTTTTTGGTCATTTTTTCAACATGCTGTTTTAAGTTGTTTTGGGCCATTTTTTGCACATTTTAATGCTATGGCGTGTGTCAGCACGCTATTTTATGCTGTTTTGAGGTATTGTTAGCTGTTTTTGGGACATGTCATTTTTTGGTTTTTTTGACATACTATAGCCTTGCTTTTTTGGTCATTTTTTTGACATGCTGTTTTCTGTTGTTTTTGGCTATTTTTTGCACGTTTTAATGCTATAGCATCTCTCAGCACGCTATTTTATGCTGTTTTGAGATGTTTTACGTTGTTTTTAGCCGTGTTTTGAACGTTTTAATGCTATGGCGTGTGGCAGCACGCTATTTTATGCTGTTCTGACTTGTTTTTAGCTGTTTTTGGGACATGTCATTTTTTGACATTTTTGCCATACTATAGCCTTGCTTTTTTGGTCATTTTTTCGACATGCTGTTTTACGTTGTTTTTGGCTATTTTTTTTCACGTTTTAATGCTATAGCATCTCTCAGCACGCTGTTTTATGCTGTTTTGAGGTGTTTTTGGCTGTTTTTGGAACATGTCATTTTTTGACATTTTTGCCAGCCTTGCTTTTTTGGTCATTTTTTCGACATGCTGTTTTAAGTTGTTTTGGGCCATTTTTTGCACATTTTAATGCTATAGCATCTGTCAGCACGCTATTTCATGCTGTTTTGAGGTGTTTTCAGCTGTTTTTGTGACATGTCATTTTTTGACATTTTTGCCATATTATAGCCTTGCTTATTTGGTCATTTTTTCGACATGCTGTTTTACGTTGTTTTTGGCCGTGTTTTGAAAGTTTTAATGCTATAGCATCTCTCAGCACGCTATTTCATGCTGCTTTGAGGTGTTTTTAGCTGTTTTTGTGACATGTCATTTTTTGACATTTTTGCCATATTATAGCCTTGCTTATTTGGTCATTTTTTCGACATGCTGTTTTAAGTTGTTTTTGGCCATTATTTGTACGTTTTAATGCTATAGCATCTGCGACTACACTATTTCATGCTGTTTTGAGGTGTTTTCAGCTGTTTTGGGACATGTCATTTTTTGACATTTTTGC
>NW_024622031.1:0-4419 GCF_008729295.1 Plectropomus leopardus
GTTTTGCCATTGCTGTGGTCCTCGTCTGAAGGGCCTGGTCTCCTGCTTCTTCCTTTTTTCCCCCCTGTTTCAGAGGTTCTTTTTCGGGAGTTTTTCCTCGGGTGATGTGAGGGTCTAAGGGCAGAGGGATGTCGTACACTGTAAAGCCCTCTGAGGCAAACCATGTTTTGTGATAATGGGCTCTATAAATAAAATTGACTTGACTTGGATTATGTTTCACTTGCAGTCTGACATTTTCCCCTTTGTTCAATCAGTCGATGTCATTTTCAGTCAGGGCCGTAGCCAGCTGACCTGCCGTCAAAAAAAAGTCTCAAATTTTATTTTATTGTTTTGTTTTTTGGATTCTTCATTATGATTTATGTAGCTGACTGTTGTGTCATAATGTGTGAACAGTTTATCCTCCGATGGTCTGTGTCCTGTAAAAATCGTGCATCTCCTAGTTGTCAACTTTTCTTGAGTTAAGAAAATCAGTCATATTCATCTTTGTGACTGTGGGGGTTTTTTTTAGTATTGTTTTTTTTTTGTTTGTTTTTACAGTGGTGTAACATAACAAAGTATTATTACTTTGTTACAGTACTTAAGTATTTTTTGGTAGTCTTTGTACTTGACTTAAGTTTTCATATTTCTGTTTTACTGGACAGATGATTTAAGATATTGAAGTGAAGGAAAACTGTGTTTTGTTCTTTTATCCTTTAAGTAAAAAATAAAATAAAAATTGTTCTTCTTCAAGTGTAATTTGTTTTTAAAGGTGGTGTATGTTTAATAAATAAATTTTAATATTCTTGAAATTCTGACTGCCTGTTTTTTTTTATTACCAGCATTTACTTGTACTTTTACTTTTATTACTTAAGTACATTTAATATGATTATTATATTATTTCTGATACATAAGTACAGTAAGTTTCAGTTACTTTAAGACTTTTACTCAAGTCATTGTGATGATTCTGCTCTGGTTTTGGTTTTGTTGTATGTTTTTGGATGTGTGCTCTCTCTCACTCCCCTTCTGTTGTCCTGCAGGGCATGTGTGTGGCAGGAGGTGTGTGTGGCTCCTCCGGCAGCAGCTCCCTGCCTCCACTGCCTGCTGCTTCGTTTTCGTTTTTTTCTTTTGTACGATAAATTCTTTTCCTACTTACCTACCAGCATCAGTCACCACTTTAGGGTTATAAACAAAAAACAAAACCTGAAAGCAACATTCTTATAGGTGATTTAACTTCTACCAAAGTCACTTTCTGGTATCATATCTGTTCTTTTACCCAAGTGTGGCCTCCAGGTACTTCATCCACCACATTTTTTTAGATGAACCGTTTATTTAGCTAAAGAAAGAATAGAAAGAATGATCTCATCGCAATAACAAACAATTCAACCTTATCTTTAAATAGTTTTCACTGTGCACATCACCAGGAATTCAATTCTGCTGAGATAACAATAAATATGTGTGTGTGTGTGTGTGTGTGTGTGTGTGTGTGTGTGTGTGTGTATATGTTCATTATTATGAGCCCCTTTTGCCTAAACTTAACCATGTACTGATGCAGTGTAATCCCACCATGTGCTGGTGTTGACATCACGGTAGCGGCATCCCACAAGTCAACAGCAGAAGCAGAAGGAACATAAAAATAAACCTGAACACTATAACTGAGCTAAAGATACTGTTTATGGAGAAAGAACATGCTACTTTCAGATGGTTAAATAAACACACGTTAATTTGATCCTGAAACATTATTGCTGTTCCTAAAAGCTGAAAACAACAGGAGGGTTAAAGGAAGCTAATACTGTCATCAACTTTTGATACTTCAAACACTAATTTCAGCGGTGTAGGGCAGTACTTCTCTGTGGGATGTGAATGAATGCTTTTACTTACTGGGAAAATCTCATATATTGTGTGTTCGTTTGTCAATCATTTTTTGAAAAAATATGTCACACAGGCTGTCCTATACGGGTCATTCTCTGCAGCCCATCTGTCTCGTCGTGGCCTTGTTGGTCGGTTATTGCCTGTGAGCCTGTGAGCTCATGTTGGCTGCTGGTGGGCTGCTTAAATCCTTTACAACAGATTACTGAGGCAGAGAAACTCTATTGAACATCAATCTCTGATGGTTCTCAGATCAACATGGCCTCTCCTACACACACACACGCACACACACACACACACACACACAGACACACACACACACACACACACACACACACACACACACACACAGACACACACTGCAGCTCTGTGCTGTGGCTCTGGGCCAAAGAGCAGCTAACGAAGTGATGTGACCTAATGTAACCTGCAGCACATTCATTTGTCTGTGTGCAGTATGCAAATACAATAGGAAGTGTCCTGTAAGATAATAGCTCTGTTTGTCAATAAAAGACACTCACAGTGTGTTTATATGATGTTAGAAAAAGTCAAATTATTGTGTTTGTTAGCCTAAAATTGGACTTTTAAAATACAAGTAAACGTGTTAGTCCGACTGAAATCGAACCTTATCGAATTTCTTTTAAAATCAGACTACCAGATAATTCAACTGGAAGTCGAGCTATTCCGTCATGTAAACACGTCAGTCAGACTTTAACTGGACTCAGCATTCTGGGCCTGCTCCTACTCACTGCGCCTGCCTCCCTCTGTGTTTAGGGACCAATCATTATTCATGAGGGGGGAAGGGGTCAGGCATTAAAATATATATATAAGCACTGAGGACTGTGTTTCATATTTTGGCTTAGGTGAGTGTTTTATATTTATTTTAAATAAAAAAGTCACACCCCAGCCACCCCCCTGCTCTGATGAAAGCACACACCCACAACACTGGCACGGAAGCTAAATGATGTCCTGCTGTGGACAAGGCCGCAGCAGGACATACTTTAGCCACCCAAAAAAATCAGTATCAGTGTAAGTGTGAGCAATATTTGAATATCGTCTCCTCTTAAGCTTCCACAGCAGCTGATGGAGGCAGCAGTGAGCAGCAGCTCTGCTGTTCAGTCGAGTAAAATGACTCCAAATGAAATGTTTTTCTCAGTGGAGTTTTTGGTATTTTTGATATAACCGCTTCAAATCCCCATCAGTAAGAGCTGTCTGACAGCAAGGTAAAGCACTGAAAACATTCTAAATATTGCATACACTTAAACTGATATTGATGATACTGATGATACTGATACTGGAAGTGGCTTAAACTAATCAATGAAGGCAGAGTTTACTCAGAACCTTTTGATCATATGTACGCTGCACAGTGGTTTTCTACCCTGAAGTTACTGTAAATAAACAATAACTTCTTTTCAATAATAAAAAAAATTGAAAATTACATTAATTCAAGCTTGATTTTGAAAAGAGCGTTTTGTGCAGAGCAACAGGTGTGTGTGCAATATTAAAGCAGGTCCTATACCTGTTTATTTCTATTGATTATTATTGTTATTCATGTGCTCACTTATTTATTTCATTCTCTGTCTTTAATTGTAATTGTACCTTGGCAGCACTTGTCAAATGTCATGCCAGTAATGAAACCTGAGTTGATATTGAGAGAGCAGCAGAGGGAGGGACAGAGAGGAGCAGCTCACCGGGCAGGTGGAGCAGGGAGCCCCTCCTCCTGCAGGGGGCAGCCCGCCCCTCCTTTGAGCAGCTCCGGCTGCTCCTCACCTGACTCACCTGACTCACCTTACCGCCGCTCGGTAAGTCAATGTGCGGACACAAAGGCTCCTGTTAACCCGCTCTGTCTGTCAGAGTCCGCAGACTCACGGGACGCTGACATGGAGCCGGTGTACCGGGGTCTGGGCCGCTGCGTGTGCTGTTTCTGGCTCGCGGTGGCCTTTGACATTGTGGGACTGGCGGTGCTGCTCCTCGGGGTGTTCGTTAACGTCTTCTTCTATGACCTGCTCATCTACGCCGGCGCCATCGTCATCTTCCTCAGCCTCATCTGGTGGGTGTTCTGGTACTCCGGGAACATCGAGGTGCCCCCGGCCGAGCTCGAGGATGATGTGGGCTTACTGAAGAAGGACAAGGGCGGTCTGAGCGCTGTCAGCGGGGCGGTGAGGCGCCTGTCCAGCCGCGTGTCCAGCGGCATCAGGAACTCGTTCCGGAGGAACGGAGCACCGGCCAGCGGCCGCGCGGCCCGCGCGCACAGGTCAGCCGGAGGGCCGCACGCGGACCAGGTGGCTGTTGCTATGGCAACGATGACCCCACGGGAGGATACCCCGCACACAACTGTCTCCTCAGTGGCTGGCTGTGACGTAGAAATGCCGCACACAACGACAGAGACTTCACCTACATGATGTCGCCCACAGGTGAGCAACACCTGCCAACCCTATTTTGAAAGGCAAATTACTTATGTTATGTTGTCTGTGTTACATAATATAATATAATATAATATCAGCCCGCGTACGAGGGCCAGCCTGAGGTGGGCTCACTGAAGAAGGACCTGTGCGTTCTGAGCGCTGGCAGCGGGGC
>NW_024622032.1:0-1439 GCF_008729295.1 Plectropomus leopardus
AGTAAGGCAAAAATGTCAAAATATGACATGTCCCAAAAACAGCTGAAAACACCTCAAAACAGCATAAAATAGCGTGCTGAAACACGCCATAGCATAGAATCTTGCAAAAACTGCCCAAAACACCATAAAGACACATGTCCAAAAACTGAGCCAAAAAGCAAGGCTATAGTAAGGCAAAAACTATCAAAATATGACACGTCCCAAAAACAGCTGAAAACACCTCAAAACAGCATAAAATAGCATGCTGAAACACGCCATAGCATAGAATCTTGCAAAAACTGCCCAAAACACCATAAAAACACGCGACCAAAAAATGAGCCAAATGACATGTCCCAAAAACATCTCAAAATAGCCTAGAAAAGCACGCTGAGACACACCATAGCATAAATGGTTACAAAAACGGCCCAAAACACTATAATATAGCATTTCAAAAAAACATCAAAAACATCATAGTATCGTATGTCATATGATATGTCGTGTGCTATGGCAGCAGCTTTTATTTGATCTCATACACTGTTTTTTCCTATTGAGCTCCGCTCAGCAGTGCAATAGAATTATTTTGTATTATTTACTATGATGACAATAAAAATATTCTGATTCTGATTTTGGGTCGTTTTTGATGACAAAAAAGACTGATGTTTTTAGGTCATTTTTGACAACATACTTTAATTTGATGATTTTGTCCCATCTCAGGTCATTTTTTGTCTTTGTAATGAATTGGAAACACTGCCATACTCCAGTATGGCAAAAAATGTCAAAATATTACATCCAAAAAACAGCTGAAAACTACATAAAAAAAAAACATGCTGAGATACATATGGAATGTTGAAAAAACATCCGGAAACATCATAATATAGCACGTCGAAAAAAACATCGTAGTCTGTCGTGTGGTATGGCAGCAGCTCTCTGACTGACAGGTAAGCCCTGCAAAGGTTATAAACAAAGCCAAGAAAATAACACCTGTCTGCGCTGGATGACATCTACACCTCCCGCTGCCCACAGACACTTTTTCATTTTATTGAGCTCCGCTCAGCAGTGCAAAAGAATTCATGTCGAAATATTACATGTCGAAAAAACTGCTGAATACCACATAGTATAGCATGTTGAAACACGTCATAGTATAGAATGTCAAAAAATTGCCATAAACATCATAATACTGCATGTGGAAAAAATACCCCAAAATGTTATATTATAGTATGTCAGAAAAAAAGGATGATATTAACAGAAAAGGAAGAAAACAAAATATTTTTTTTAACCAGTTCTTGACTGAAATCGGACCAGAGTTTTATAACTGTTTTTTCTTATCAATGCTAAGAGACTGTATGCAGTGATTGATAGTTTTATCGGGAACCACACTTATCAAGCCCCTTGATGGTTTTCTTGGTATCCCCTGCATGTCCCTTTTTATTGGAATGTATAACATTGCTGTTTTTTTTTTT
>NW_024622033.1:0-2286 GCF_008729295.1 Plectropomus leopardus
ATGTTTTTGTTTTGTTTTTTATTTTTATGCTACTATAAACATATGGGATTAGCATGTGTATGTATATGTTCAAAAACAATAAATATATTGTTTAAAAAAAAAAAAAAGAAAAGAAAAGTTGTATACCAGTGCAGTCCATTTACCACCTCTGGCTGCTAGACCTCCATTCAAAAGAGCCAGAGTCCCAGTCCCCTGCAGCAGCATGGTAACCCCATCCTGTCAGCCTTATGCAACATCCAGTCATCACTCATTGAAATGAATTCCAGAATCCAGAATCCATGGAGTCCAGTTCAGAACCTGTAGGCAGTCCATTTCTTCCCTGCACAGCCAGACCGTGTGCCTACTCGACTGTGGGTCCATGGATGACATCTGTTTCTGACAGATAATGTCACTCCAGAGGGTTTTCGATGGCATCACATTCCTGCAGAGGCGATGGGAAGTACAGCCCCAGTCTTAACCAGGGTTCCATTTCTTCCTCATGCTGCTGCCATTTTGCCCAACCAGAGTGGCCAAATCCTGGCAAGTAATGACATCAGTTTTGTTAAAATCTTGTTGTGTTCAGAGCTAAACAATAGGCGGATTGCAGATTACAGAGATGTGTCTGTGATGCTGAAGATAGCAACCCCTGACATTTCAGCACTCAGATTCTGACTGAATTTAATGTTAGATTAGTTTCAGTTAGTTGAATGGGGCATAAGAGAGGCAAGGCAAGACAAGGTAATTTGTAATGCATTTCATAGTATGCTGTAAGGCATAATTTAAAATCACAGCTGTATATAATGAATACCTAACTTAAAATAAACATTTCTAGATGTTTTGTTAATCCCAACTAGCCAGCTATATGGTGGTGGTAGCTGGCTAGCAAGCAATATCCTCTATTATTATAACTATTAAATATCTATATACCCTTCTTCCAAGAGTATGGTAAAGAGGATGAGAGGATCTGATTGGCTATTATTGGCACCCACCACAGTCTCACCTTCTTTTGTGAACAATATTTTTCTATTAAATAACATTTTAAAAAGGGAAGAGGCATATTTTCAGTTCTAGCCTAGACCGCCACCTTGCCAGCACTTCCGAGTTGAGAGGTTGTTTGACACATGTTGGTCTGAAATATAATGTGCTGACATCTGACAAATGTATCAAGATTTTGGAAGCTACATTGTGAAAATGTTGTCCCCTTTACTATAATATGTAACTCTCAGCACACAGCTTCTCACTCTCAGTCAGTAAATGTTTAACTGGCTGTGGAGAAAAGAGTCACCATCTCACCTGCCAAAGGAGTCTTTTATTGTGTGTGTGCTGTGAACCTTGTCCATCCACAGCGTCTCAGTCTGAGCAGGAACACACAAACAATGGACTCCACGAGGTCTTCCACAGGTAGGCTCTTGCTTTTTCTGCTTTGACGGCCTATGATTTGACTGTTTCGATGAAAACTACTCTGCATTGCCATAACTCGCATATGGAGAAGTCTTAATGGCTAGAGTGGTTAAGTGACTATTACCTGCTGTATTTGATGGTAAACCCTTCTTTCCTACTGGTTCTTTTGATGGTTTGAGGAATAGAGGTCTTTTGCTTCAAATCTGAGAGGTACCACATTACACGACTGCTTTGGATTTAATAACACTCAGCGACTTGATAGTTTTATTCCTGGTTAAACATTGGCCATCCACAGTGTTGGTCTGGGTACATGTGTGCAACACTGAGGCTTTTGCAATAGTTAATATAAACCTCTGAAGAGATGATGTTCCACTGAGAGTAGATTCTGGCGTCAGAGAGCTGTTGTTTGTAACATGCTACGTCCTCCTGCCACTGACACATACACACATACACACGCAAACACAGGCACACATATATTGAGAGATAGTCTGGCGAACTGTCCAGGGTGTACCCCGCCTTCCGCCCGATGACAGCTGGGATTGGCTCCAGCCCCCCCGCGACCCTTACGAGGACAAGCGGTTACAGAAAATGAGTGACTACTATGTTTATTATTTTTTATGATCAAATGTTTTTATTCATACCAAAGAAGAAACAATTGACAACAGCACTGAGTGCCAGTGAGACATTATTATTATTATTATCCTCTTCCCTTACCCACCCCTTGGACCTGGACAACTCAAAAAAGCAGAATAGTTAAATGAAAGAGAGACAGGACAAAAATAGCTGCAACAACAACAACAAGTGTTCAGTTTAGTTCATTTTCCCAGTTTGGCTTTACTTTCCTCAGCTGCCACATGCTGAGACATAATATTCTCTTGTTTTGCATTGTGGATGTCTGCTGTGGAT
>NW_024622034.1:0-1512 GCF_008729295.1 Plectropomus leopardus
TCATTATCGATATAAAATGTTCTTAATATATCATAAATGGGCTTAAACATGCTAAATCAATGCTCCAGTCGATTACGTTAAAGTTAGAGGCGAGGGAAAGCATGAAATCAGTGAAGGTCCTCACATGTATATACGTGCAGTTTTGTGTGTGTGTGTGTGTGTGTGTGTGTGTGTGTGTGTGTGTTTGGTTTCAGGCTTTTTGCATGTGACCCAGGGTCCCCGGGCTGCTAAAAGCACAACATTCAACTCAATTAGTGGCATGCATAATTGATAGCTGTCTGGGAGAGTATTTGTATTTACACTGGAATTAAAAGCCTCCGGTGTCAGCTATCGCATCTTAGGGGCGATAAGTGTGTGTGCGTGTGTGTGCGTGTGTGTGTGTTTTAGGGGATGAATGTATAAGGATGCATGTATATTTTAAGTCTAAATGGATTGCTCCTGTGAGCCTCTCTTTCTGTCTCCTTCTCAGCTGCTGTGAAAACTAAATCACAGCTAATCCACCAACAAACACAGCAGCAGCTTTGTCGGGGTTAAGTCGTCCAGAATGATCTTGTAACCCACCTCTCGCTGAAATCACTTTGTAAAACGTACATTCAGATTTAGTTTATTTATGGTTTATTGTTTCCATCTGTTTTCTGATTAGAGCTGGGTATTATTTGACATTTCTGATACTAGTGTGAATCAGATAACAAGGTTTCGGCAACAATACCAAAATTAAACTTTACTAGTCTGTAAAATAGGCTATATGTTTTGTTTTTGTTTTTTTACATAATCCTTTTTTTATCAAAAGAAGTGGAAGTTCTCACATATTAAAGAAATAGTTTGATTATTTATTTTTTTTTTGCTTTCTTGCCAAGAGTTCAATGAGTTAGGCTAGATTTAAGGAATGTGTCAGCCCAATTAGCTTATTACCATAAAGAAACAGCTACGCATCTCTGTTTTTTGTGACAAATGAGATAACAAGTGTTAATTGGTGAGTGTTAGAGGTGCCAGTTGGTGGATTTTGTTACCTTGGGGCAAAGCTAGGCTAGCTATTTCCTCTTTCTAGTCTTTTTGCTGTGAAAGGCAATAAAGAATTATAGATCCCTGGTGGTCTAGCTTAATATTTGCTGTACAAACGTGTTGACAGTGGTATGGATCGTATCATGCACCTAAGCAAAAACAAAAGAATGAAAGAATTCCCCAAAATGTCAAACTGTTACTTTAATGTTGTCTAAACACAAGCAGACATACAACAACTTTGCCTCAATAAATTTGTCTCGAATTGTAATTTTTTAAAAATTGAAATCAGGATCTATCTTATCAGAGAATAAGTGAACAAAATTATGAATTTGCCCAGACACCGGATTACACACTTTTGGTACTGGAAAGTTTTTAGTACTGGACAAAATTTTGTCGCTAACAACAAAGCATTTGCAAGTTCAATACCTAGATCATTTCTGATCAATTAGATCAATCTCTTTAATTTTTTTCCTAATAAGTGTAATGCGTTTTTACCTTAAAATGTAGAAA
>NW_024622035.1:0-1545 GCF_008729295.1 Plectropomus leopardus
AATTTTTCCCAATTTTTCCAACCTGCTAAATGATCATTTTTTTGGACTTTTTTGGTCTTTGTTTCCACTTTGTATACTATGTTGTGTCTCTACAAGCTATAATATGTAATTTTCAGGCATTTTTCAGAACGGGTCAAAAGTTGACATTTTCGCCATAGTATAGTATGCGAATATTTCCCAATTTTTCCAACATGCTAAATTATCATTTTTTTAAAAAACTTTTTTGGTCTTTGTTTCCACTTTGTATACTACGTTGCGTCTCTACAAGCTATAATATGTCATTTTCAGGCATTTTTAGAATGGGTCAATATTTCACATTTTCGCCATAGTATAGTATGCGAATTTTCCCAATTTTTCCAACATGCTAAATGATCTTTTTTTTTTTTCACTTTTTTGGTCTTTGTTTCCACTTTGTATACTATGTTGCATCTCCACGAGCTATAATATGCCATTTTCAGCCATTTGTGGGACGGGTCAAAATTTGACATTTTTTGTTATAGCAAAGTATGCGATTTTTGGCCATTTTTTCGAGATGCTAAATTATGACATTTTTGGCCTTTTTTGGCCTTTGTTTCCATGATGTATACAATGACACAGCTTTACAAGGTATATTATGATATTTTCAATCATTTTTGGGACGGGTCAAAATTTGACACTTTTCGCCATTGTATATAATGCGATGTTTTGGCCATTTTTTCAACATGCTAAATTATGACGTTTTTGGCCTGTGATTCCATTTTGTATATTATGACGTCCCTTCAAGCCATAACATGTCATTTTCAGCCATTTTTGGGATATTTTCTGAATTTTTAAATTAGTTTTTATTGCATAGTATACTATTACTTTTTATGAACAATTTTAATGTCATAATGTCTTCTTTTTTAACATTTGTTTTGGGCAACATACCGTACTATTTCTTTTTTAATGAAATTTTTCAGACATAAAAACATAACAGACATTTATATACAAAACACACCCACTAACCAGTAGTTTCTGTAATACTGTTTTATTATTTTTTTCACATTTTTTATTGACAGAAGTCAAGTATGCAAGGCATTTGTAAACAGTGTGTCCACAAATCTACATTTTGCCTCTAATCAGTGTAGCCTTTCAGTCAGTCAAAAACACTGTCCTTTGAAATAAATACAATACAGATTTTTTTTCTTAAAAAAAAAAAAAAAGAAAAGAAAACTGAGAACAATCTAAACTACATCTGCCTGAAGGAGCTCAGAGTCTGTCTGTAGTCACAGTCTGGAAATGATGCCACATTACTACATGAAACGACGGCACGACATGTGGAGGTAAACGACTCCTTAGTCCCAAAGAGGAGGTGAAAGGAGGATAAAAATGCGTGACGCTGTAAAATCCTGGAGCTGGTGCCCACAGATCTCAGTGGATTCAAAGAAATGAGGATGAAATATTGAGAGCACCTGCTCGACTTACTGTAAATCTGATGGTTTCCAGCATCATTTAACTGCATCAGTCACTGAGTTTCATGACACATTGGGTCCTTAAATCAGCTAAAATCACAAATTTAGTCAAAAA
>NW_024622036.1:0-1384 GCF_008729295.1 Plectropomus leopardus
AAGAGAAATGAGTTCCAGGATGTAAGTATCCTAAAGACCTGGTCCTTTCATCAAGTCCTCCGACCGAACAGGAGTGTGAGTTTACATCCACACAAATAAACCGATCATGACTAAATCATGTAAACCGGTTTTTCCGATTTTCGCATTAGTGAAGCACATATAAACACATCAAATCAGATTATTACCATCGACTCCTCTGCAGAATACAAGTATTATCTGAATTGCTTGAGTCATTCAGATAAACACTTAAAACTTTCTCCATTATTGTTAAAGAAAAAAAAAATCTGTCAAATCTGTCAATGACGTAAGAGCACTCATGAGTCATGTACCACAAAAGACACAATTTCATGTTGTCTTATTTTATTTTTATTTAATTTTTCAATACAGTTTAGTGTATTTCACAGTTTTACTACCTCATATATAATTTTAACATTTTTACTTATTATCTGACTTTGTTCTGTTATCTTGTCATTTAACTCTTATTTACGTTTTTATTTTTATTTGAGTTTTTTACTTATATATCTTCTATTATTACTATTATCATTTTATCTATTTATTTCCTTATTTATTTAACTAGAGGGTTGGTTACAGTCTGTTTGTATGAAAAGTGCTATACAAATAAAGTCTGATTGATTGATTGATTGATTGACTGATTGAAAGGAAAGAGATAGCTGAAACCAATAGTACTGGACTGCATCGCTGTGAACTAATCAGGTTATCATTATGCTGTTGGCTCCCAAAAGTGTAACTTTAATACGTCAGACATGTTGACATGAGGTGTGTTTGGTAGAGGTGCGCACCTGAAAGTAGGGCTCTCCCCCGAAAGCCAGTGTATAATTCAAACCTTGATTACAAAGCGTTTGAAAATTGCGGGTCAGAGCTTTTCTTCCTGTACCGGATCAGTCCTGACAACAGACACGCTGCTCCGAGCAGCAGCGCAAAAACTCCACCAATCAGGTAGCTCCTCTCAGACCGATTAAAGGAAGAGTCTGCAACAAAACCACAAGAGAAGCAGCTATTATTTATGTACAGATACATACAGCGCCTTAAATATGACAAACCGCTCTGTTAAAAAACCTTTAGACTATAGACAGGAATAAAACAAGAAAGTCTGTAATGTAAGTGATACTGAAGTGGAGATTTTTGGCGCAGAGAAAACAAATATTTTGAGAAAACGTCCTGCTGATCCTAAAGATCAGTATAGTTTCGTACAGACCGCCCCTTTAACATGTAGTCGTGCAAAACTTAGAAGTTAATTTGCGATGTGATGCTTTTATATAATAACTACCCCAGTAGATAACTCACATTAACAACTTGAAAAGTGAGTAAATTGGTTGGATTTCTGTCAAAAACAAAGGGAGAATGCAACAGGCAGCCTAACAAG
>NW_024622037.1:0-3527 GCF_008729295.1 Plectropomus leopardus
TTGAAATGCGAAGCATTTCAATAGGGTTCTCGCACCCTTCGGTACTCTGGCCCTAATAAAAATTCAAGCTGCAAGCAGCGATGAACGGACCCTCACACCTCTGCACACTGGGCTACTCGCTGGATGCTGACTGATGCGGCCGTGTGTCTCTGAGAAAGGGTGAGCAGCAGCAGTGAATTAGTACTTCCTCCATGTAGTGCTAAGGCTGGAGATGACCTAAGTCACTTTAGCAGGTGTATGTGTCTGTGTGTGTTGCAGTTGTGGACATTGTGATATGCCACTTACAATGCTGTCTTGGGCTAACTCACAGCAACAAAAATGGGAAAAAATGACAGTGTATTTCTCCTATTTCCTGATAATCTAAGTCCCTAAATGTGTCTTTCGTTGCTGCTTAAATATAATGCTGCTAAGAGGGTCTGGAAAATTGTTAAATATAATGAAGTCAGCTGGTTGGTAGTCCTCTCCTGTTGTACCCTGGAACCGTAGATCATCTGATAACACCACCGTCCATTGTTCTGCAACGCTCTCTGTCACAATGTCCTTGAGTGTTTAGAGGAGTTTAACAATGAAGTAAGAGAGCACTTTGACTTTCTCTCTCTCTCTCTCTTTCTGTGTGTGTATGTGTGTGTGTGTGTGGTAGGGTCAAACAATGGGTGAACAATGGAGTAAGAGCTCTATCTAGTGGACAGCTATAGAAAGCAACTATTTCTAAAAACCCCCAGCATCATTTCCTGCATTATATGGTCTGTGAACAGAGTTTTCCTATCCGTGCATTTGGAAAAAATATGAGCCGGGACTGATTTGCTCCATTTTTTCTGTGAGTCTTGTATCAGGTGATAATATGGGTGTACTGAAAAGTCAGTCAGGCTCTAGCAGAAATTGCAAAAATTGGCCAAAAAATTTAATTAAAATTAAAATTTGTGGACTTTCTGTTGTGTTTAGGTCATGACTCCAAGAGGCTTTTTTGTAGGTCTTGGGCTTAAGTTTCTTAAATTTTGTAGCTCTAGATTAAACGGTTCACGGGGCTGCTTATCTGAAAATTAGTAGGTGGCGCTTCAGAGCACATTTTGTCACATCACAGCAAAAAGAACCATATCAAATAACACATCATAGGACTATTGATGTGTATGTCACGTTTTGTGAGTTTTTAAGCATCTTTAGCCCCTTAAACACAACTTCCTGTTTTGTGGCGAAGAGCGCAGCAGAATGTCAACAGCGTTTGATGAAATAAAAAACGGCAAGCAATTTAACATCACCAACTTTAGGAAATACTGGTGTCCAGACTTTTTTTAATGATAAAATTACAACTATTCGAGATAAAATACATCACCTCTTGCCCTCACCTGACCTGACCCCGGACACAGATAGCCTGGATATGGCAGCAAGGCCTGAAATTTATTTGGACCGTTTCTCCCCCATTGACCGTCATCGACTCTACACTTTGATTTCTGCATCTAAGCCATCAACATGCCTGCTAGACCCCATCCCAACTAACTACTTAAGGAAGTTTTGCTCTTATTAGACAACTCTTATTTAGATATAATCAATGCGTCTTTATTAACAGGTTATGTACCACAGTCCTTTAAAGTAGCTGTCATTAAACCTCAATCCTGAGATTTTAGCTAACTATAGACCGATATCTAATCTCTCCTTTATTTCTAAAATCCTTGAGAGAGTGGTTGCTCATGAACTCTGTGACATTCTCCAAAATAATAGTTTATTCAAGGACTTTCAGTCAGGCTTCAGAGTTCATCACAGTACAGAGACAGCACTTGCAAAAATTAATAATGACTTGAATGAATGAATTTATCGCTTCTGACACAGGTCTGGTCTCTGTTTTAATCCTATTAGATCTCAGTGCTGCATTTGACACCATTGACCATCAAATCTTAGTGCACAGACTGGAAAACTTAATTGGCCTTAAAGGAATGGCACTAGCCTGGTTTAAGTCATACTTGTCAGATCGTTCCCAATTTGTTCACATCAACGATCAACCCTCTGCACATACAAAGGTCTGCTTTGGAGTGCCACAGGGTTCTGTGCTTGGACCAATCCTTTTTACTTTATATATGCTTCTCTAGGCAAAATAATTAGAAAACACTCTACAAATTTCCATTGTTATGCTGATTATACGCAATTATATCTATCTATGATACCAGATGAAACTGATCAGCTATCTAGACTTTAAACGTGTCTTAAGGATGTAAAAGCTTGGATGAGCCGTAATTTCCTGATGTTGAATTCAGGCAAAACTATTATTGTTATTGTTATTGTTCTTGGCCCCAAACACCTCAGAAGCTCCTTTTCCAACAATGTAATTTCTCTAGATGGCATTACCTTGGCCTCTAGCACAACTGTAAGGAACCTCAGAGAGGTTCTCTTTCCTTTTTGCCATAATTGTATTTCATTTGTTATTTACGACTATTCTATCTATTCTATTTATTCTTCTATCTATTGCACGTCTGTCCATCCTGGAAGAGGGATCCCTCATCATCCTCTACCGCTCTTCCTGAGGTTTCTTCCTTTTTTCCCCCTTTACAGTCTAAGGGTCTAAGGGCAGAGGGATGTCATACATTGTAAAGTCCTCTGAGGCAAACCATGTTTTGTGATAATGGGCTCTATAAATAAAATTGACTTGACTTGACTTGACCTCCTGTTATCACTAGGTGGCGCTATGACTGTGATTCAAAATTGTGCTGCAGATGTCTTCAGGCCTGGACTGTCATCAAATGTGTGACATTTTGTTAAAATCTGACCATCTGGGGTGAAGTTATGACAGTTTTTGATGTCATGTCGCAACATCGAAATTTGCCGTGGTGTCACGGGAACACCGATCAACAAAAATGAACAATATTCATTTTCCATCATCACCAACATCTTAATGATTTTTTGACACAAGTTTAAGATCAATCAAGTCAACCTGCTAGGAGCTGGACCTCTTAGTCTAAAACTTCGTCTTTCTTGTGTCAATAGGTGGCGCTCTCAGTATGGATGAAAATTGTCATATAGATGTGTGCAGGGTGGGAGTCTTATCAAGCATGTGAAGTTGGGGCAGATTTGACCATGTACAACTGAGTTAAAAAGTACTTCTTGTTTGGTGGCGAAACATGCTACTTCTTGGCCCCGTTACTTCCACACCGTTGACCAAAAACCAAAACTGCTCGCAAACTAAGGTTGCTCACATCTGAAGGTGGGATTGCTTAATTTTTAAGTCAATCCATTGAAATCTGTAGGACTATTGTTTCAAATTGCATCACCATGAAATCGCAAAAAATGACATTTCAATTCAAAATTGTTAACTTCCTGTTGGATTTAGAGTATGGCTCCATGAGGATTTTTTGTCCATCCTGACATGTTCTATGTACCTCTAAATTTTCGTACCTCTACATGAAATGGTTTGCCAGGGCTGAGATTTAGGGGGCGCTACTGAGCTCATTTTTTGACATCTATACATGACACCTATAAAATACAAAATTTTTCACCAGTCCCCATAAGTGTGCAAAGTTTCATGAGATTTTGAGCATGAT
>NW_024622038.1:0-2199 GCF_008729295.1 Plectropomus leopardus
ACACACACACACACACACACACACACACACACACACACACGCTGAAGTTGTGATCAGGCACTTTTGTTTGTTCTGCCTACTTTCCCACCTAGTTTTCCGGCTGTTGCTCGTGCTTTCTGTGGCCATTTTGAGAGCAGCAGCTGACACATACGATGAGCTAATATAGCCGCTCTATAAATAACCCCAGAACCGCTGCTCATTGGTATGTATGAATGCATGCAGAATGTGCACACGCACAGCCTACTTGCATGCGTGTACACAGACATGCAAATACACTGGCAGAGGTACACATGTTAAGTGCTCGCATGCAAACACAGACAGTCACGCGAATGAGTTGCTGGCAGTCCAATGTGACAAGTGGACAGCTGTGAATGCAGGTGTGAATGCAGCCAGAGGACACAGTGGGATCACAACAGGACATGTAGAGATGTGGTGCAGGGAGGCATCAGATTGTGTACAGCAGCAGGATGAACAAATTCAAATGGTCAAAGGCAAAAACACTCCGTTCGACTAGCACTGACCCCGACAGTTTCTGGCCCTTAGAGCACAGTGAATATCCTCGCCTCCAAGTTCCCAAAGTGCTACGTAAACAGCAGTCACAGACCATGACAGCTTCAAGACAGAGCCAGTACCCCTTACTGAATAATAACCCCCAGCCCCAAGTTTAGGGTGCTTTGATGAAACACAACTTTATTGAGCAATATTTGGGCCAAATATATTGTAAATTAAAACCGTTAAAACTAGGTTTTGACACAGGGCCTCTACAAGACAGACCCACATACTCATATAATAATGCAGGACTCATAGAAGTTGTTTTTTTTCTTTACTGGTGCAAATAACGTTAACTAATTTGCACCAGAGGAATTCACAAAACCTGGTTAATATGTAGAGCACCTGGGCCTTAAAGGGATACTTCCCCAATCTTTAACCAGCTTTATATCAAAACAGTGTTGGCAGTGTGTGCAGATGAGCTGTGCTAAACCCAGCGAAACTCCACTGGATGACACAAATTGGTGCAGAAGACATCATCGGGCTGAGTTTCACCAGCTCTTGAGACTGTTGCTCAAACTACAGGCTGTACTTCTTCTTTTCCATATCGCCCGCCACCCATGGCACCGCCGTGGACAAAAAGAGTAAACAAGCAGATTAAGAGACACACCTGGGGGCTATTGCACAAAAGTAGAATTTAGAAATCCAGGATAACGCAAAAAGCGAGACCTGACCTAGTCTTATCAGTGAGTCCTGGCTTAATCCGTTGCACATTTGCTAAACCAGGATGAGGAGGTGTGATATGCCAAGCCAAGGCTGATAAATGCATGTTCACTGCTGTCATGAGTAGACCACATCTGTCGATCACAGATCGACGTGATGCAGACGTGGTGAAAATGCGTGCAGCAGAGTTTCCAGTGAGTGAGCAGCAGCTTCTCATGGAAATGTATGGGCGGGTGCAAAAAAGGTAAATATGGATGTTATAGTCAAACAGAGAAAAAACAGTAAAGCAGATAGTGGACTGACTTAATGCATAAGTAATGAGACTGATGATCAGTGTGCATTGAGAAATTATGGATGATGCAGTGCAGCGGATAATCACTAATCAATAATTTTCCGCATGCGGGTCCTGGGTTCGAGTCCCTATTAACGCGATCTTTGTCACTTTAGATTAAAACTTACATTGATTACTCATTACCTTTAACTTCAGCTGCACTGACACGTCCTTATTACCACACAAGGAGATACTTGTTTTTTTTACAAATCAGTTGGACACTTTTCCTTAAAAGAAAGTAAGCAGTGGAAATTAATAATTAATTAAATCTACTATGAAGACTAATTACTAACACTTATAAAGGTAACAAGTATTTATCAGATGCTTTTATCCTCTTCCACCGCGCTCATCCACAATGCCACACAGAGCATATGTGGGAGGGTGAGCGCCTCATCACTGACTTCATTGCAACTTCATTAGCCATCATCTCAACAAATGTAATATTGATCTACCAGTATATATGTTACATTTTCATTGAACGTCTGAGAGTAATATGATCAGGACAGGTGGTACTGTGGACAGGAGTGCTGACTTATAACTTTTTGGGCCTGGTTTAAATCTCCCTCAGTGTGCATGTTACCTTTAACTTTACACTGAAAATGATAACAACAGGCCTATTTTAATGAATTACAGAATCTATTCTAATTCAGGCTAAT
>NW_024622039.1:0-5087 GCF_008729295.1 Plectropomus leopardus
CGCACACACACACACTCACACACACACTCTCACACACGCACACACACACTCACACGCGCACACACACACACTCACACACACACTCACACACACTCACACACGCACACACACACTCACACGCGCACACACACACACTCACACACACACACACACACTCACACACACAGACACACTCACACACACACTCAGAGCATCAGACTCGCAGCTGATTTGACAAATTTCTCTCTGATTTCTTTTCGTCTGTTTGAATGTGTCACATCAGTTTGTCTCACAGACACACACACACACACACACACACGGGCAGGCGATCATGTGTGCAGCTCAGTTGCTTGATTTGACACGTGTGTGTGTGTCTCGCTCGCTGGCCGTCTGTCTCTTCTCATCGCACAGATTCGATGTTTCTGCTCTCAGAATCACTTCTGTCTGTTTCTAACATCTGGCTTTAGGTGAAGCTCTGTGTGTGCGTGTGTGTGTGTGTGTGTGTGCGTGCGTGTGTGTATGTGTGTGCGTGTGTGTATGTGTGTGTGCGCGCGTGTGTGTGTGTGTGTGTGTGTGTGTGTGTGCGCATGTGTGTGTCATCCTAATATGTTTTTCTTTTTTGTGGATGACCGACAGAAGTAACCTGTAGTTTGATGTAAATCTCCAGTGGATGAGTTCAGGGTCCCTGCAGGGCCTGAAAAGTCTTAAAAAGCCTTAAATTTAATATTTTTTTCAAAAAAGGCCTTAAAAAGTCTTAAATTTGTAAAGAGGTTTTTTGTAAACGTGTCCTTTGACCGTGATGCTGCTCGCTCCGTCCTGCTGTGTCCAGATGTTGTTATCAGATTCAAAAATAAATAAAAAAAATCTATTTAGCATGTAGGATATTGAAAATAATTTGCTCTTTGTGTTAGTGAAAGTTTAAAATAATATTAATGTACAATAATTTTTATGGCCTGATTATGAAAAGCATATTTTGTGAGCAGAACAGTGTGAGTGTGCGTATTTTGACACAAAAAAAAGTATAAAAATCAATGTTGCTGCTTATCATTGACATCCCCCAGACTGTCATCACCCCAAAAAATCGACTTAGTATGTAGTATTATGAAAAAAAATTTTTTTTCATTGAGAAACTCACTGAAAGTGGAAAATCATATAAATGTTGAGCGTAGTTTCGAAGCTTTCCAACATGTCGGGCACAGATGCTCACAGTTTCGCTGGCGTATCATTTTAATAATGTCATCATTTTAAACGACAGCGCTGAGCTAGCTGGATAACTGGGACATTCATGAAACTCACAGTGGATTATTAAAAGATGACTTCTAGCATGAAAAACAGTTTGTAAACCCTGCACGTGACTTCGAATGAACACTAACGTAACGTAGATAACCTGGACGTTAATGAAAACTCTCCCCATGAGAAACTGAAACGTATACCTGCAGACTTCGTTGCCTCCGAGTTCGGGGGTGTCTTCTTTTCATCGCAGGCTTCTCGGTGGACGTAGTCATCTCAGAAGTAACTACTGCACGCCCGTTCGCCTCAAAGTGTCCGTTTATTCCCATGTCCCGCCGCTCTCTTTCTCTCGCTGATTTCTTCAGTTTCATCTTCTAGTTCGGGTTCAGGATCAGAGGTAAGATCGGCGTCGGCATGACCAGGAGCACCTGGCTTCTTGAAGAAGGAGTACCAAAGATTTACGCTGTAACAGCCCCGATGTAGTTCTGCTGCGATGCGTTGTCCTGCTCGACTTCATTCAGCGAAGGAAACACACACAGCCTCCTTATGAGTCCACTTCAGAAGCAGGAGCGGCTGCTCAGCCATGTGCGTCCTCTTTAACGTGCAGCTGGTTGGCCGAAAAAAAGGAACAAAAGCACGTGAATAGCCAAAGAAAGCCACAGTGCTAATTTACTGCGGTATCACCACACCCCCAACTAGGAGCCGGCTTTTCCTCGAAAACATCCCAAATTCAGAAACCAGCTTTATGGTTTTCAGGCCCGATACTGTTATTTGAAGCATGGAATGGCTTCTTCGTGATTTCAACCTGAATGTTCTGCAAAAAACGAAAATCACTAATTAAAAAAGATTGATTTTTCTTTGTTTGCACGACTTGTGCCGGGCTGACCTGTTGCTGGTTTTCTGGTGGCGGGTCACGTACGAGCCTGTGTGATATTAGGCGGCCTTTAAAGGGTTAAATGACCGAGGCCAAAGCTGAAGATCAGCAGAGTGTCGGTCGGACTCATTCATCACGTCCCTTCGTCAGTCAGTGCGTTATCTTCCTAACGTGTTGCCGCTCTGTAACCTGGAGACTCTGTGAAGAGTTTAAAGAGGTTTTTTTCTTCAGCTTAAGGGAACTAAAATCAGACAGAATAAGTTTCGTCTGTCGGGACACTCGGAGTCTGAGGCGGCTGCTGGTTATTTTAGTAAAAGCTCTTTGTATTATATAACTTGAGAAAACACAGGGAGCCAATTTCCCCGCAGGGATCATTAAACTTTCATCTCCTCTTGAGTCATTGTGGCAGCAGAGCAGAGGACGCACAAAAAAACAAAAAAAACAATCAACAGGAAAACGGAGGCTTTGAGCAGCGCTCTGCGGAGCTGTTTGCTCTGCCGGAGCTCCAGCTCGACATATTTTGGGGGCTCTCGTTCCAGACGTCTTGCTCATGTCTTGCTGAAGTGGCTCTGTGACGCCACACCCTTAAACGGCTCTGTGAGGCCGCTCTGTGAGGCTGCTCTGTGAGGCTGCTCTGTGAGGCTGCTCTGTGAGGCCGCTCTGTGACGTCGCTCTGTGACGTCGCTCTGTGAGGCCCGTCCTGTGAAGCCGCTTCTGTGAGGCTGCTCTATGATGTCACTCTGTGAGGCCACTCTGTAAGGCCGCTCTATGACATAGCTCTGTTAGGCTGCTCTGTGAGGCCACTCTGTGAGGCCGCAATATGACATAGCTCTGTTAGGCTGCTCTGTGAGGCCACTCTGTGAGGCCGCAATATGACATAGCTCTGTTAGGCTGCTCTGCGAGGCCGCTCTGTGAGGCCATTCTATGACGTAGCTCTGTGAGGCTGCTCTGTGAGGCCACTCTGTGAGGCCGCTCTATGACGTAGCTCTGTGAGGCTGCTCTGATAGGCTGCTCTGTGAGGCCACTCTAAGGAAACCGAACTGTTACAAAGCAAAGTTGGATGATGATGAGCGTGATGGTGCTGAGTGCAAAGTCGTGTTAAAAAAGGTTCATGAAACATTTTTCTTCATCTTCTGACTTTCCATAAATTCAGTTTATCTGAGGCTGCGTTCAGACGAGAGCGGCGCAACTAAAAACTGATCTGTTTTTTTATTCGACTCTGAGGAGCAGACAGAGTGGAGGAAACGTCCTGACTGTCGGCGGCTGCTGTGAGGAGAGTTTTCAGGGTGAAGTGATCAGAACACCTGACAGAGCCGCCAGATTTCAGCATCAGCTCAGCTCCTCATTGCTGAACAAGCTGTGTGTGAGTGTGAGTGTGTGTGTGTATGTGTGTGTGTATGTGTGTGAGTGTGAGTGTGTGTGTGTGTGTGTGTGTGTGTGTGTGTGTGTGTGTGTGTGTGTGTGTGTGTTGTGTATGTGTGTGTGTGTGTGTGTGTGTGTGTGTGCGCACGTGTGTGTGCGCACGTGTGTGTGTGTGTGTGTGTGTGTGTGTGTGTGTATGTGTGTATGTGTGTGTGTTTGTGTGTGCGTGTGTGTGTGTGAGTGTTGAGTTGAAGAGAGGAAATGTAAATCCTCTGCTGCTGCTTTAACATCTCAGCCTGCTCCCCTCTCCCCGAGATTACACATCACACACAGGGGATACGTGTGACTGTGTGTGTGTGTTAAAATAATAATCCCCTGTTGTATGTGTGTGTGTGTATTCATGAACGTGTGTTAAATGTATGCGTGTGTGTGTGTGTTTCTTACTTACAAAAATCAACAGTACGACATTAACCCTCAACGTGTGTGTGTGAATATACAGTGTGTTACACTGTGGTACACTGTGTGTGATGTAGACACTTTGTAGTGTGTGTGTGTGTGTGTGTGTGTGTGCGTGCAAGTCACTTGTAAGCCTTGTTGTGTGTCAGTGTGTGTTTATGGATGTTGTGATATGTGTATTTAACTGTGTGAGTTGAAAAGCTTCCTGTATGTGTGTGTGTAATAATACATTTTGTATGTGTATATGTGTGTGTGTGTGTGTGTGTGTGTGTGTGTGTGTGTGTATATTCATGTACATGTGTGTTGAATGCATGCATGTGTGTTTGCAGCTTTCATACAGACCTAATTTAAGGGAAAAAAAAATCTCAACGTGTGTGAATGTTCAGCCTGTTACACTGTGGTGCTCTGTGTGTGAAGGCAGCTCATAGTGTGTGTGTGCGTGTGTGTGTGTGTGTGTGTGTGTGTGTGTGTGTGTGTGTGTGAGATGAAGGCACTTCATAATGTGTGTGTGTTTGTGTGTATTTTCAGTTGATAAACACGTCCCTCGTCTCCCTCAACAGGAATCTGAGCTGTAAAATCCTGACGCTCCAACACAAAAATCCAGGTTTCTGATGACGAGAGGCAGCAGACACACTGCCGAGGAGAGATCAGATCAGCAGGAGCAGAGGAGGAGCAGAGGAGGAGCAGAGGAGGGAGGTGGGTGATGTATGAGGTCTGACTATAACAACACTGTGTTATATTTGTAAAAACACTGATCGTCTGTTATATTTGTAAACAATAACCGTCACTGATCGTCTGTTATATTTGTAAACAATAACAGTCATTGATCGTCTGTGTTATCTGGCGGCTGATGTTGGAGCGTCAGGAGACAAACTTGTTCTCTAAGGTCAGATAGTTTTTCTGTAGCACAAACAGGATTCAGACACATTTTTAACACTAAATTTTGAATTCCAGGACATTTCCAGGACTTGAGGCTTATTTTAAAGACCATATATATACTCTGAAACACCCATGGATACTCCTTATTGGTTATTTTTCAGTGCTATCAAATGGCTTTTTTATATATATATGTTATTTGAAAAAAAAAAAAAGTTTTGAAAAAAGTTTTGACAAATTGAAAAATTGTGATTCTTATTCTTTAAAATGTTTTGGGAAGTTTAATAGAAATGGCATTTTTTTAAACAAA
>NW_024622040.1:0-1675 GCF_008729295.1 Plectropomus leopardus
TAACTTCACATTTGTAAATTCAAAGACCCACTGTTTCTTGTTTTTTCAGTGTATTGGATGGTGTCAGGGGAGAACACTGGGCAGGAGTGGTGGATGGATCAAACAAACCTAGACTTTGATGTCGTCTGAATGTAATTTTTTTTTTTACACCTTACCATATGCCTCCTTCTCCTAATTCTGACCAACCATGCCAGCATGTGCATTTGTTGACGTCCCGGCATTGGTTGCCATGTGTTGCTGTTGCCTAAACATAACCACGTGCAGGATAATCTCACCATGTGCATTTGTTGGTAGCAGCATCCCAGGATGTTAAGAGTAGATGCAGGTGGATACTTAAAATGTAATATTTAGACATGGAAGTCCACTGCAAAGCTGAAATATGTCGAATGAGAACATGTTGGTTCAGTCATGTAGAATGTTATTTTACAAAAAAAAAAAGCACAGACCTAACTGAGATGAGGGAGAAATTAGTGTACAAAGCTTTACATAAAAGAATAATATTGCTGATTAAATGAAACTGACCAGGGGAAGAGAGAGCTATTACCCTCACCCCTGAAGCTCTTTAGGGGAGCATTTAGGGGTTGAAGCAGCTTGAACTGGGAGGGTCAAAACACTGAAGACTGAACTCGCCATGTTTCTATTCTCAACACAGCTACCTCAACCAAAAATTAGTCTTTTACAGTTTAATTTAATTTCAGAGGTGTTTCAAGTTACTCATCCTCAGGGTGATGGCATCAGAGGACACTGGAGCTCTTTGATGTGTTAATTAAAGCTCAACAACAAAACAACACAGATTAAAAAATAGAATAGCTCAAAGCTTCCTAAGGGAAAAGTATTCCTAAAAAATCCCGTTTGCCCAGTTTTTTTATATATATTTTTTGTATGTACATGGTGTGAAGTAAAAGTGCTTTACTGTTTATATTTCTGGTCAATTAACACACTCCATCTGGGTAGTTATTATCTTCAATTCATTTGACAATCATGTTAAAAAGTGCTAAATACAGCAGCTTTGATGCATCTGCTGGCTGTTTTGTACATTTATATGTTCCTGTCAGTGTTTCTAAAGTAACATAGCTTATGAGCTGACTTTCCATCAGGAAGTGCCAAGCTGTGGACCACTGTTCAAGACCAACAAACAACAAAAGTGGTTGTGATCAAGCGAGTCATTGCTTTGTGTCCAGTTGTTTTTTAGGCACTGAACTAGGGTGTTTTTGTAGCAACCCATTGCTGTGTTTCCAGTGGAGATAGTCCATCAAAAAGCAGGTTTTTGAAGCCAAAACATGGTCCAACCAAACCAAATGACCAAAAAACTGTGGTGTAAAATAATTAAGTCCAGGCGAGTGTATCACTACAACCCTGAAGAGGGCGCAAGCCGATATGCGTTGGTTTATTTTTAATGTTTCTAGCCTCATGAAATGGGCCTTTTACGGTTTTCAAACCATCCTGAGTGCCTGGACCTTGATTATCCACACAACAGTTTTTTTTATTAAAAGTTCATGCCTTTTTGGAGAAACGTACAATGCCAACATTTATTCTAGCAACTGGGTTTGATCCACAAGGACCTTTAGAATGCAGCAGCTAAGCTTCTGACTGTTTTTAATAGACGACATCACATCACCCCAATCCTGGCTTCACTTCATTGGCCTCCTGTTAATTTATAGAATTGATTTTAAGA
>NW_024622041.1:0-1279 GCF_008729295.1 Plectropomus leopardus
GGCAAAAGCAGTCATGCGAGGTAAAATAATTTCTTACTCCGCATACAAGAAAAACAAGGAGAAAGCACTTGAAATAGAATTAGAACAGCAAATTAAAGCTTTGGAGACAGCTCATGCCGCTTCCCAAGATAAACATTTGTTAAGTGAATTGAGAAAATTAAAACTGAAACTAAATGAATTACTTGACAGAAAAACACAATTTCAGCTACAGAGATTACGCCTGGAGAACTTTGAACACAGCAACAAATCCAGTAGACTTTTAGCAAACCAACTAAAACAGAATAAAGAAAAAGTAACAATTCCCTCAATAAAGAACTCTGCTGGGAAAACAACCTGTGTCCCAGAAGAAATAAATAACACATTTAGGGATTTTTACAAAAACTTGTATTCATCACAAATGAATCCATCAAACTCTAGCATAGATGCTTTTTTAAGTACAGTTGAACTACCAAAATTAAATAATGAACAGATCATGGCTTTGGAGTCACCTATTTCAACAGAGGAACTTCATGAAGCCCTCCAGAATATGCCGAACAAGAAAGCCCCAGGACCTGATGGTTTTCCGGCAGAATCCTACAAAGAATTCTGGCCAATGCTCGCACCAATTTTCAACAGAATGGTTGCTGAAATTAAGGAAACTTCCATACTCCCTCCTAACATGAACCGTGCAAACATTAGCCTCCTCCTTAAACCAGATAAAGACCCATTACTCCCATCTAGCTATCGTCCAATATCACTTATAAATGCAGATTTAAAAATCATTAGCAAAGCGCTGGCTAGAAGAATTGAAAGAATAACACCTCACATAATACATCCTGACCAAACGGGGTTTATTAAGGGCAGACACTCTACAAATAACACACACAGACTAATCAATTTGATAGACTACTCTAATATTCAGAATAAGGAAGCCATAATAGTCTCATTAGATGCTGAAAAGGCTTTTGACCAGGTGAATTGGAAATTTCTCTTTGCTGCATTACAAAAATTTGGGTTCGGAGACAACTTTCTATTCTGGATCAAAATATATACAGTTCACCCAGTGCTTGTGTCAGAACAAATGATCAAACTTCTCCAAGCTTCAATCTCCAAAGGGGCACCAGGCAGGGTTGCCCACTCTCTCCATCCCTTTTTGCCATATTTATTGAACCACTCGCAGCTGCAATTCGGCAAAATAATAATATCAAAGGGATTCGAACAGCAAATGTGAACCATAAGATAAGCCTTTATGCTGATGATGTACTACTTTTCCTTCAAAATGCACAAGCTTCTCTCTCTG
>NW_024622042.1:0-2546 GCF_008729295.1 Plectropomus leopardus
TAACTATGGAAAACCAAGTGGCACACATGATGGAAATCTCCAGCCCATTCTCATTCCAAATTATCAATGCATCGCTTTGACAGTGCTTTCGGCATATGATCCTGGCATCAAAAGGCACTGTTTGCATCGATATGATAAGCCCCAGGACAGCATCAGCTGAGAATGCAGCCGAACAGATGTTATTATACACCGGTGGATGGCCAGATGGCACCTGCAGCATCCACATAATATGAATATTCACTTGAGAACATGGCTTGACGGAACCCTGTATTGTCCACATGACACACAGAAGGACAGTGTCAGTTTGAAACATTGCTTGTAACGATGTAACATAAGGCGTGTGAGGGCGCGCGAGGGCGCCCATAGGGTAGTCAGGACGGGCAGTGGATGGGTCAAGCAAATCCTGGACTTTCACAAGGGAGTCAGGTGCTGGCTGTCTGAATGTGATGTTTCTTTCTACACCTCACCGTCTGCTTCCCTCCCCTAATCCTAACCATCTGTGCCAGCATGTGCATTTGCTGACATCCCGGTGTTGGTTGCATGTGTTTGTGTTGCCTAAACATAACCACGTGCAGCAAAATCCCACCATGTGCTTGTGTTGACACGTTCTCATCCCAATTCATCACATTGCGCCTACATTCTGCATCTACTGTATTTATGACGTTTTAGGTATCCTTCTGTGTCAGCTGTTTATGCTCCGCAATGCTGTTAAAGTGATGTCAACAAATGCACGACAGGATAAAGCAGCATGGTTCTTATGTTTAAGGTAAGGTGTGGTAAGGTAGATTTATTGGGCATTTTTTAAACAAAGTTTAAAAACCAAAATTTCATTCATCCTTGATCCTTCTACATCTTTGAGTTGAAGGTTGAGTTGATTAGAATCAGCAGCTATTGTGAAGATTCCATCTGGTTGCCTTACAGAGCAGCGCTGACCATCACAGTGGTTGGGATGAAGCAACAAAGTCAATGGTTAGGTTTAGGCAAAAGACGCACATAGTAAGGTGAAAAAAAATCCCTACACACATCCACATAAGAAGCAAAGTCCAGACTCCAACATAAAAGCCGTTGTTTGTATCACCCATCCACCTCCCCAGCCACCCACCATTTAAGCACATTGTACTCATTATATTATGTGGTTACTGGCATTATCATTACCTGACGCTTTCAGAGTTTCATGCGCATACAACCACTTCTGTTTGGCAGCCTTCTCAAGTGACCTCACCCGTGTGTGTTGTATGTGGACGCGCCCCTTGCCATCCAACTGTCCACCGGTATATCATAACAATGCCACTCCTCTATCTGAGCAACATTCTCATCCCATGCTATCTAGTCATGATGCAGTTGGACGTAGACATTTTGCCATCACACTTGTATGCCAAAAGCACTAAAAGAGCAGATGTACTTGACGAGTTGTGAGTGAGAACAGGCTGGAGCAGGGTAGAGTGTTACATGTAGATGTGAAAGTCCACTACAAAGCGGTAACATGTGATAGAATGTGTTGGTATTTACTACTGGAGGTTGAGTGATGCATCGTAAAGCTAAATGTGTTTTCATAAATTGGTCCTTAAGTGAAGTGTCAAAACAGTTCATCATTAGATATGGCATGAGATTTGTCAATAAAAGAAACAAAAGAAAGAAAGACAGAAAGAAAGAAAGAAATTAAGAAGTTGTTGGATTTAGATATTTCACTAATATATCTCAGAGATGAGCAGATGGTGTATTATTTGTGCAACAGTGTGAATCTCTTGTATGTCTGAGACAATGCAAAGATTTTAGAAAATGACCATGAGATAACAAGTAGAAATGAAACAAAGGGATGATGCGTGGTGTCAGCCTACCTTCTGCTCATCCAGGTGGGGAGGCAGGGAGGAAAGGCAGACACAAGTTAGAGCAAAAGTTGAAAAGACATAATGAAAACATCTCAAAACAATTTTTAAAGGTACTGACAAAGAAAAAAGAAGAAAAGAGTTGTTCTGAGCTTACATCAAATGCTGTTAACAAAAGTATAACAGTAATTAATTGCTGCATACACAATAAAATTGTTAAATAACTTTTGAAAAAGGAGAAATACACTGAACAAAAATATAAACGCAACACTTTTGTTTTTGCTCCCATTTTTCATGAGCTGAACTCAAAGCTCTAAAATATTTTCTATATACACAAAAGACACATTTCTCTCAAATATTGTTCACAAATCTGTCTAAATCTGTGTTAGTGAGCACTTCTCCTTTGCCGAGATAATCCATCCCACCTCAAAGGTGTGGCATATCAAGATGCTGATTAGACAGCATGAATATTGCACTTGTGTGCCTCAGGCTGGCCACAATAAAAGGCCACCCTGAAATGTGCAGTTTTGTTTAATTGTGGAGGTCTGGGGGGGTCAGAAAACCAGTCAGTATCTGGTATGACCACCATTTGCCTCACGCAGTGCAACACATCTCCTTCGTGTAGAGTTGATCAGGTTGTTGATTGTGGCCTGTGAAATGTTGGTCCACTCCTCTTCAATGGCAGTGCGAAGTTGCTGGATATTGGCAGGAACTGGAACA
>NW_024622043.1:0-3264 GCF_008729295.1 Plectropomus leopardus
TGCTCACAGGTGCTCACAGGTGTGCTGCTTGGTTGACAGGAGTTTGGGCGGGGCTCCGGGGCCGACTGCAGACGTCACGTTCAAAAACTAAATGCCATGAGAGGCGCCATGATGGAGGAGCAGGAGCAACACGCCTGGTCGCTATGGTAACTAAGCTGTCCCACAATGCATGGTTGCCTTTTTTTACTCTTTATCTTTGTGTTTGTCCAAGTGTCCTCACTTGTCTCTGCCTCCTGCTTTAATGTGCTATTAACAGGAAGCAGGAGGAGGTGGACGGAGAGGATGAACCCGAGGAGCAGGACCAGGTGATGTCTAACACACACACACACACACACACACACACACACACACACACACACACACTCATTAGCACACACATTAATACACTCAGGCTTCTAAATGTTATAATATTGTTTTTCTACTTTAATATTTAAAAATATCTAATAGTAAATTATATGTCTCTACATAAATACTCTGTCTTCAGGTGAATCAGACTCAGGTGAGCCGTTGGAGCAAATACCTGGATGCGTCAAAGGAGGTGGAGCCGGAGGAGGAGGAGGAAGAGGAGAATGTTTTGATGGACAGGCAGCAGCTCCATGGCAACAGCATGATTGACAGGTAGGCGGGGTAAAAATGTAACACCTGCCATGTGCCAAATGTGAGAATGCGAGTAAATCTCAGAAGAATATGAACCAAGATGGCAAACTTGTTTACTCCCACATTGCCAGCATTCTTTCCTTTCACAATAAAAGCCCTCAATATATATACAGCTTCACTTCTTACCAGAGGGAACTTTGTTCCCTATATTACATCATTTTGCTTCAGATTTCTCTTCAACGTAATATGTTATTGTCACCTTGAAATGTACTGAAACAAATGTAACTGTGAAACAGAAATGGCAATTTATTATTTTGACGGTAAAAAAAAATGCTATTATTGAATATTATTTCATCTACCAGTGACCTCGGCATTTGAGGCTAAAAGTTTCTGGTTTCTGATACTGCACATAGGGCTGAGTATCGTAAAAAAATGATCCCAGTAACAAGAGAGCACTTAACCTGATACAATTTTGTCTACTTAATTCAATGCCCGTAATGTGAATGAAAGCATTCAGTAGCGTAAAATGCCACCAGACGCCACAGTCATGTCGTTTAGTCATACTTTCAAACATTTTGGTGTCTTATTTAGTCCTAAGAAATACTGTAATTTTGTTGTACTCATCTGTTCTGTAAAAATGATATCTATTGCACGTCTGTCTTTTTGGGAAGAGGGATCCCTCCCCATTTGCTCTTCCTGAGGTTTCTATTAATTTTAAATTTAAGTTTCGAGTTGTGTAACCCTCCTGTGTTCTGACAGGAAGAGAAAGAGAGGAGAAGGATGGACAGATGGAGGAGGACAGGACAGCCGGACACCTGACGAGGTAACGCGCTGACATCACCAACAATAATAATCATCACAGCCGGGACGTTTCCTCAAGAAACTCTGTGTGACTGAACAGTGAACAACGAAAAATTAACCTGTTCTTAATACTGAAAAAATAAACATTTGTATGTTCAGAGATTCAGCGCTTGATCAGTATGAAGAGCAGTGGGCTGGAGATGCACGGACTACACCAAAACTGCAAATATTTAGGATGATAAAATATGAACAAAGCAACGATACCTGTGTGCTCAGCTGGTAGTTTACCACTGATGGTTGAAACTGGGCAGTTGATCAGTTTAGTAGAGGAAATGATTATTTCGTTTGGCTGATGTAGAAACCGAGTCTAATTTTGTTTTGCCCTTTTTAAGTGAAACCCGTGCACCTTTTTGTATTTAGTAATATGAAACAGATACTGATTTAGTACGTATGGATGATGTACAAAGACCAAGGCAGTTATTTAGAAAAACAAACAAAAAAGTCATATTAAAGCACGTCCAAAATATCACCAAAAAGTCATACTATAGCCTGTCCTCTAAAATAGAATAAAAAAAAGTCTTACTGTGGATAACTGATCAGTTGACGCCTTCACAGCTGATCAGATCGATGGATGAGAGGAGGTATTTGCAGATGTTTGTAAGTGAAAGAGTTTTGGGCCGAATGAACGGTTCGGTTTAACTTGTAATGCGCCTGACGTTCTGCTGCTCCCCTCTGCTGCTATGGTGGCCTGTATTATGGTGTTTTTCGGCCACTTTTGCAACATTTTATACCATGGTGTGTCTCGGCATGCTATTTTATGCAGTTTTAAGCTTTTTTAGGACATGTTATTTTTTGACATTTTTTGTCATATTACAGCATTGCTTTTTGGGTCAATTTTGGACATGCCATGTTATGGTCTTTTTGGCTGTCTTTGCAACATTTTATGCCATGGCATGTCTCAGCACGCTATTTTATACAGTTTTCAGCTGTTTTCAGCTGTTACTGAGTAATAGCATGCCAGAGCCAAATACTACTCATCATTAACTGAGGAAAATAAAAACAATCCCAGTTTTTTTTTATCACTGTAGCCAGGCTGACTCAGAGTCACAGATCCATAGAGCTTCGTGTTCCTTTGGCCCTCCGCAGTGACGACTTTATGACTTTCTTTAATCATAAATCTAGAACTATTCGAGATAAAATCAATCACCTCTTGCCCTTAACTGACCTGACCTCAGACACAGGTAGCTTGGATAAGGCAACATGACCTGTAATTTATTTGGACCGTTTCTCCCCCATTGACCTTCGCAGACTCTCTACTTTGATTTCTGCATCTAAGCCATCAACATGCCTGCTAGACCCCATCCCAACTAAGCTCCTTAAGGAAGTTTTACCCTTATTAGACAATTCTTTATTAGATATAATCAATGTGTCTTTATTAACGGGCGATGTACCTCAGTCTTTTAAAGCAGCTGTCATTAAACCTCTTCTAAAGAAGCCCACTCTCCATCCTGAGATTTTAGCTAACTATAGACTGATATCTAATCTCCCCTCATCAACTCTGTGACTTTCTCCAAGATAATAGTTTATTCGAGGACTTTCAGTTTTAGTTACTATTAAATGCAATTTTAAGGTGTTTTTAACTGTTTTTGGGACATGTCATTTTTTGCCATTTTTGCCATACTATAGCCTTGTTTTTTTTTGTCATTTTTTCAACATTCCAAAATATGGCATTTTTGTCCGTTTTTGCGACATTCAATGCTATGGCATGACTTGGCACGCTATTTACTGCAGTTTCAAGGTGTTTTCAGCCGTTTTTGGGACATGTCATTTTTTCACATTTTTGTCATACTATAGCCTTGTTTTTTT
>NW_024622044.1:0-3796 GCF_008729295.1 Plectropomus leopardus
TGTGTGTGTGTGTGTGTGTGTGTGTGTGTGTGTGTGTGTGTGTGTGATACAAATACAAAAAGACAGACAGTGAGATGTTACACTGATCTGCAGGGCCGTACTAACACTTCCCCCGGGGGGCTGTCCCTGAATATAATACAGATTGTTTATTTGCCAGATGTTGTTTTATTGTTTTTGTGTTTGTTTGTTTTTTAACAGTTGACAGAGACAACATTTTTTTTAAATCAATGTGTCTAAGTGCAACTAAACGTCATGCAAACCTGCTCCATTTGAACACAGCATAGAACATAACACAAAATTTTCTGTTTTGTTGCTATATTTTCTATTTTTATGTTTTTTGTGTGAAAAAAAGAAAATATAGCAAAACAGTGATAAAAAGAGAGAGCAGGATTCAGGGTGAGACTCTCTTTCTGTGACCCAAAAACAATGATGTCATTCTAATCTCTGTTGAGTTGGACAAAATTTTGATGCATCCAATAACTGATTTGCTCAATACAGCGACACGACGTTCTACGTGTTCATAATCACTGGTGAAAGTGATATGTATATTTGTGTGTCATCTGCATAATAATGATTATGCTACTTTGTTGTTTTGCATGATTTGGCCCAAATAGAGATTAAACAAAAGGGGTCCCAAAATGGAGCCCTGTGGGACCCCACATGTCACGGTCATCTGCTCGGACTTACGGTTTCCAGTTGAGACAAAGTTTTTTTCCCGCCATGAAGATATAACGTGAAGGATAGTTCATGATTTTCTCCGCAGCGAGTCCTGCTCGAGTGCCTCCAGAAAAGAGGCGACCAGTGTGTCTGCAGGTCTGACACCTGCTGGCTGTAATCAGGACACAGACACAGGAAGCTGCTACGTGATCCACCTGACACACAACACACACACTGAGACACACACACACCTACACACACTCAGCTGTGGTTAAAGAGAAGCCAATCTGGCTAAGAGCAGCACTCGGACTCTGTGATCAGTTACCAAGAGGTCTCAGGCATTATTCATCACACTCTGAATAATCAACCGCCACTGGAAACTATGATACCAAAGTGTGTGAGTGTGTGTCAGTGGATCATGAGGTGTGTATGTGTGTGTGTGTGTGTGTGTCTGTGTGTCTGTGTGTGTCTGTGTGTGTCTGTGTGTGTGTGTGTGTGTGTGTGTGTGTGTGTGTGGTGGGTTATCTAAAGGATAGAAATATCTGCAGGAGAGTAGACTGAAAAGCTGAAGCAGCGTCTGGTGATTTTTTTGGTTTCTGTATGTGACTTAAACGAGCATTTTGTTAACCCTTTTTTAACCTGAGCAAACTGGCTTTATTTCTTTCAAAAACATGGGAAGAAGGTGACAAGCAACTCAACAAGAAATGACCAAAAATTAGCAAGAAATTAGTAAAAAAAAAAAAAAAAAGAAAAAATACCTGAAAGTATAAACCCCCAAAAGTGCTAGAAAAACAAAAATAAATGTTATTTTGTTATTTTAATACACTTTTCTGGACATTTTCACAAGTTTTCTGATGATATCATAATATTTTTAAGCCATTTTTTTTGGTCACCTTTTACTAATTTTTAGTGTTTTGCGGGACATTTTTGCCATGTTGCTCGTTTTTTTCCCCATGTTTTCAAAAGAAATCAAACCAGTTTTCCCAGGTTTCGGAGGATTATCATTAAATGTTTTTCAGGCTTCATGGTCTTTACAGGGTGTACTAACTTTGATGATGTGACTTTTTATCAACAGTTACATTTGTGCAACATTAAATACTTGCAGTGACTCCCACAACATGCTCAGCTTCTGTTCGGTGGTCGTAATTACCCTCAGTGTCCATTGGATGCAGCTGAGTTGCGTTGCAGCCACCCGACACTAATCCAGACCCTTTGTAACCAATTCTTCGGCTGCGTCAGCTGC
The DNA here is from genome assembly GCF_008729295.1 of Plectropomus leopardus. NCBI lineage: Eukaryota > Metazoa > Chordata > Actinopteri > Perciformes > Serranidae > Plectropomus > Plectropomus leopardus. The sequence goes on from NW_024622044.1 coordinate 1,901, forward strand.
ATGGATGGATTACTGATCGGGTCCAAAGTGTCCCCTGGCTTTCACCTGCAAAATGACACTCAAACAGACTCTACCGAAAAGAGATTTAAAATGGCCACAAAGAGACAGAAAATAACTATAAAGTGATGCAGAATGACAAAAAAGAGAAGCAAAGCAGCTACAGAAAGATTTAAAATGTTTAAGCAACTATAAAGAGACATGAAATGACTACAGAGAGATGCAAATCTACTCATAATGACTACAAAAAAGTGGCAAAGCAACCACAAAGAGACACAGAATGATTACAGAGAGATGCAAAGAAACTGCAAAGAGATTCAGTGCGACTAGAAAAAGGGCAAAACAACCACAGATGCCAAAAATGTACAGACACAAAACCACAGAAAGATGCAAAGAAACTACAAAGAGACACAAAGCAGCTACAGAGGGATTCAAAGCTGCAACAAAAAGGGGCAAAACATTCACAGATAAGATGAGATGCAAAGCGATTACAAAGATACTCATAATGACTACACAAAGTGCAAAACAACCACAGACACAAAACAATCTGAGATAGATCAGAGAGATGCATAACAACTGCAAAGAGAAGCAAAGCAACTGCAAAAAGATGCAAACTTATTACAAAGATACTCAAAAAACAGAGAAATGCATAACAACAATAAATAGAAGCGAAGCAACTACAAAGAAATGCAAACGCAGCGAGATAAAAGCGAATGCAAAGAAACAAAGAATGACTCCAAAGAGACAAAAAGCAGTTAGCCTACAAAGAGATTCAAACGACTACAGAAAGAGGCAAAACAACGGCAGATACACAAAAAACTGCAAAGAGCGATTAAACCACGGAGCCATTTCAAATGCCAAAATAAAGACAAAACAAAAAGGAGGATAAAAAGTGAGTCTTTCTGCTTTAAAGGAGAGGTGGTGGGGCCTCCTCGGGGTCTGTGCCCAGGGGCCCATTTTCTCAAAATCCGCCCGCGGTGAGCTGATGTGTTTCTCTACATAATGACGTCATCTCACTTTACAGAAGTAACGCGTGTTACCACTGTCTTCAACCAATAAAGTTTAAATTAAAACTGACATGTCCTCTGTCTCTGTCCATCCCTCTGTCCGTCTGTGTCTGCAGCTGTTGAACCTCTTCCTGGCTCTGCTCCTCAGCAGCTTCAGCTCCGACAACCTGTCAGCTCCAGACGACGACGGCGAGATGAACAACCTGCACATCGCCATCCACAGGATCACCAGAGGCCTGGCCTGGTGCCGCAGACAGGTACCTGTCTCTCTGTCTGTCCATCTGTCTGTCTGTCTGTCTATAAGTCAGTAAGTCAAAGAGTACTCCTGCCATTATTATCAGTCATTAAACACATATGACGTGAATGCCACATACATAAACTACAATATTTGCACTTAATATAGTTAAAAAACTACATTTATTAACCCTTTGGGACTGTTTGGCACATTTTATGCACTTTTCATTTTTTGATAATTGTGTGTGTGTTGATGCATGTGTCCTAAATGTAGTCCAGATTGTGTATTTGAGTGTAATCAGTGAATTTGCAGCTCAGCTCCTACAATAAGTCTAAAATACACTGTGGAAACTAAATAGTTACATTCAGACTGTTCAGGTCCAAAAATGCTCCATTGAAACCCATTCAAACTGACATTTTTGATCCCACAGCCATCAGAGCAGAAAAACAGGACTTGTATTATTTCTGGGTGTCATTCTGGGCTTTTGACTCTGAATTTGTCATTTTGACTATTTTCCACCTGATGAGGTCATTTTGACCATATTTGGCATATGGAGGAAATACATGCTATTTCCACTAGGTGACCTGTCACAGTCAATGTAGCTGCTGATCACTGACATATCCCAGACTGTCAGCAGCTACACTCACACACTGACAT
>NW_024622045.1:0-2064 GCF_008729295.1 Plectropomus leopardus
GGTGATGATGGTGATGATGAAGCTGAAGGTGATGATGGTGATGAGACTAATGAAGGTGATGAAGGTGATGATGAAGGTGATGCTGATGATGAAGGTGGTGATGAAGCTGATGATGAAGGTGATGGTGATGACGGTGATGCTCCTGTGTGTGTTTCAGTGTACTTCATCGCCCTGATCCTCTCCCTCAGTCAGCAGATGACCAGCGATCGTATCCACCTCTACCCGACCGCCAACGAGACTCTGTGGTCAGAGCTTCTTTCTACTATATTCTATTGTGTTCTACTGCATTATAGAGTATTATATAATACTGTGTAGTATTATGCAGTATTGTACTCACCCTGGTGGCGTCCTGCAGGCCTCCGGGTTCGGAGCAGCAGATCTTGCGGCCGTGGATCGTGGTGAACCTGGTGGTGGCGATGTTGGTGGGTCTGGCGTGGGCCGTCGTCTCCACCCGGCCCGACATCGACTACACTGAAGGTGCAGCCAATAATGAGCTTTATGTTACTTCAGCTGCCCAAATAAAATATAAATAAATTATAAATCACTACACAAATAATTCAATATGCCGTTAAATCGACCAAATATTTAAAATCAGGGATGCAGGTTTTGTTTCATGTAAAACCTTACACACACACACACACACACACACACACGAAAACGGGAAACTCTCATTACATTTTGTGAGTCAAACATTTTATATTTCTGCATTCTGGGGATTTCTTATGCATCATTTTTTGTCTTTTTGCATGAATTTATATTAAAATTTTATTTAATTTTGTCAAAATAAAAGTGCTCTGCTACTTTCATGTTTTTATTGGGGGAGACAAGTGCACGTGCTCTAATTAAGGACGAGGACATATCTACACCCATGTTAAAAATAAATGTAAAAATTAATTAATATATAAAATGTGACATAAGTTTACATTTGTTTTAATTTGCGTCTTTATTAACCTTTGAATTTGCCCCCGGTTTATTAATCTTCCCCTTTACTAATTTTTGTAATTAAATGTAAAATGTATTTATTTATGTTTGCATTTGTTATTTATTTTAAATGGCAGACGGGAGCTGCCAAAATTAAAAAATAAATAAATAATGAACTCGAAAAATAGAATAATTTGTCATTAAATGTTGCCAAAATGCCATTTAAAAAAAAAAAAAACAAAGGTAATGACTTTTTTGTTGTTGTTGTTTTTTGCAGAGTTTCTGATGACGATGGAGGTGGAGGGATACCCGAGAGGAGACGAGAACCTGGACATACCTGCCTGAAAAAAACGAAACAAACAAACTGTCTGTGTGAGTGGAAAGCAGTTTTTCTGTCCTTTAAATGTATGTTTTTGTACTGCATATTATCTAGCACTTTGTATTCCTGAGTGTGATTTTTGTAAGTAAATAAATACAGTATATTATATACAGTATCAGCTGTGTGTTGTCGGTGTTTTTACCACAGGGCGGCACTGCAGTACTAAAAAAAACAACTGAGGAGAATTATTTCAGTATTTTGGGTCACATGGCTGCAGTGAGGCTCAGTATGTTGAGGAGTGGAAACTGTCGTCACCAGAAATCTGTGAAACACAGAAAGTCTGTGATGGTGCGACAGTGTTTGTGTTGGCAGAGAGGAGACAAACCTGCAGGACTGAACACCTCTCAACTACTTTCAAATATCGTTCAGAAAATCTGACAATTGAAGCAGATAATTAATACATTAACATACCACCGTAGCCAAAAAATGTGACTTATTTTTGTTTATTTAAAAATAATAATAATTAAAAATTAAAGAGACAGTTTTTTGACAATCTGTAGTCCATTTTTGATTTGAATAAAATAATAAATGTTTACTTTTTTAAAGCTTTTTATTTGAATAAAAAAAACCAAAGTAACGTGGCAATTTTGCTTTAAATAAAAAACACATTTTATGACAATTTTATCTGATTTTAAATTTGAAAACATAACACTTTTATTTATTTTATTCTGCTTTTAAATAGAAAAACTACTTTGGACAATTTGGTTAATTTTATTTATTTAAATAATTTTAAAAACAATTTTATTTATTCTATCTTCTATCTG
>NW_024622046.1:0-3306 GCF_008729295.1 Plectropomus leopardus
GCTAAGGTTTAATAGATTTAATGCATGCAAAAGACATCTAAACGTCGCACAAGAACACTGATTTCATTCCAGGATTTTAAATGGTTAAATGTGATCTGCCCAATCTGTTTTATTCAAAATGTTTCTCGTCTTCAAAACGTCTGTTTCTAAAAACAGGTTTTTACACTCTGTCTTACATTCATGCTACATTTTGGAGACAATTAAACCTCTCCCAAGACAAACGATCCATACTTACTGTAAAATGAGTGCCTGTGAGCAGTGTGCTGAAACAATATGGCTTAATTTCATGCTCTTGACTTCCATCATTTAATCTGATTCTCCTTTTCCATTTTAGTAAAGCTCTCTGCTCCACCTGTTGCTACATGATTGTGTACATTGGCAGAGCTCTCCTGTGGAGCAAACAGGGCTCCATGTTAATGGGAGGCATTAGTCCCACTGGATCAACATGAGATTTACATCTATCCTTCTGCTGCCCCTGGCAACAAATATGGCATCTCATCACGCAGGCCACTAATAGCCCCTAATAAGAAGGAAATGAAGCATGTTTGATTTGTGAGACAGGACGTCCCTGAACTAACCTCAGGCCACAGAAAGTCCAGTCTCTGCCCACATGATCAATAAAGTGGCGAGCAGAGATGGGAGGTAATGTTCTTCTGTCTCTGCAGACCTGTGTTGATAAACACGTAAAACTTTAATATTATAATTGGAGATTAAAGTAGAAACACTAACACTACATTTTTGACTGCAAGGCATGATCACAGTGAACTGCATAATGAAAATGAAATACAGGTTTGGATCATCAAATAGAAATTTTAAAAAGGCACTAGAAATTCTGCCATGCTGTTGTATGCCTCTGTGCACCAGTCAAGTTGCACTTACAGTTTACATCCATGTCTGTGAAAACATGATATATCCTATCTGTTTAAATTTTGAGTGCATGAAATCTTGAGTCATGGCCAAAGATCCCCAAGATCATGACCTTTGACCTTTGACCACCAGATTCTAATCAGTTCATTTTTGAGTCCAAGTGGGTGTTTGTGCTAAATTTAAAGAAATTCTGTCAAAAATTTTTTGAGATATTGTTTTCACAAGGAGACAAGTGCAAAGTCACCATAACCTTGACCTTTGGCCACCAAAATCTAAACAGTTTATCCTCAAGCCTTTTTGAATGTTTGTGTCAAGTTTTAAGAAATCCCATCAAGGTGTTATTGAGGTTGCTTTCACAAGAATAAGAGGAATGCAAGGTCACCATGACCCTGACTTTGGACCACCAAAATCTAAACGGTTCATCCTTGAGTCTACTCGAACATTTGTGTCAAATTTGAGGAAACTCAAAATGTCTTGAGATATCGCTTTCACGAGTGAGACTAATGCAAGGTCACCATGACCTTTGCCTTTGAACACCAAAATCTATTTAGCTCATATTAAGTCTACTCAAGCATTTGTGCCATACAAAAAAAAACCTAAAATCAAAACTAAAATCAAAAAATCCTGATCATTTCTTGAGATATCGTGTTCACAAGAATTAGCTGAACAAGCTTACATACTTACAAACAATCTAAAATCATAATGCCTCCTGCCTCAGCTATCAGTAGTGCAGAAACATGAAAATGAAACTGAACAAAATGACAAAATGTAAATCTAGAGGAAAAAAATAAAGAAAAGTACATATACTGTACATTTCACATTTAGTTAGTCGGAGTGATGATAATACAAACTCACATGAATCTTCTCTATTAAACAACTCACTCAAAGCAAGTACACATGAATGGAAGCAGATAAATAAACAAAACTAAATCAAAAGCTAAAGATATTGTTTCACAGCCTTGAGAGGGCAGCCATATTTTTAAGGGTGATAATGTTTCAGTAAGCAAACATCAAGTATGAGAAACACTGGGCCTAGCTGATTCTGACGCCTCTCTGCAGGTCTGATGATTGACAGCTGAGTGTGGTGACAGCTCTGCACATACAAACTCTTCATCTGTCCTTACAAAGACGCTTATACACTGTATACTGTGTGTTTATAGCCTTGATTTAAAGAGAGTGAGAGGTTGATCCAAAGAGAATATTGCTACGTTTTGGGAGAAGGCTACTTCTATCTGGCTTGATGGGATTTTGTAATCTTAGAGCTTTTGAGACTATTTAAAAACCTGTTGATTACACTAAAAAAAAAGCATTGTGGGCAAACAAGGCTGTATTCATAGCTACTGAACTGCTAAATATGTGGTCATTTACAAAATTGATTTTTTAACTGACAAAATGTTAGATTTCCTCTGCAAAAAGCAATAAAGGGACAGTATTTTGAAGAGTTTTGAAGAGAACTATGAAAATGGAAATGCAGAGAAGCAGAGGTATAGTAAATGTTCTCTCTTCCTATCCTCTGTCCTTAGACCCTCACATCGAGTAAGAAAAACTTCCCAAAAACACCCTTTAACGGGAAAAAATGGTAGAAACCTCAGGAGGAGCAACTGAGGGAGGATCCCTCCACCAGGACAGACAGGTACAATAGGTGAAATAGGTAAAATTACTGTAGATGACAAAATGATACGAGAGAGAATGAGAAAGAGAGGGTGAGAAGGGTAGCAATAACATAGTATATAACAATACTAAGAGACAAAAATTAATAAAAGTCATTTTTGATAGCATGTTTTATTACATGCAAATATTGTAGTTTTATATGTGGCAATACCAATCAAATGTGTATAATAATAGTGGAGGTATGACTAATAATATCCTATTCTATCCTGTCCATGCTGGACACTTGAAAAGACGCTGAGCATGCTAAGCACACATTGCTACCAATAGCTGTTCCATCACTATGTGCATGTCCACAAAAGCTAAGCAGCAGGTGGCACCTTGTATGGCAGCCTCGGTCACCAACTGCCATTGTTATGCAGATGATATGCAATTATATCTATCAATGAAGCCAGGAGAAACAAATTAGTTACCAAAACGTCAGTGTCTCAAATACAGGTCTCTCATAGTAATGAATAATGACATGAATTATGACAGTTTGATCATGTGGATGACTGTCCCCAGAGGAAACATATTATTGTAGGAAACGTATTGTTGTCCGGGCCCCTCGTGTGAATAATGTGAATAAAGCGGAAGATTAAGATCATTGTGTTTTTCACATATTCACTGTGTTACATCCAAAAATAATTGCTGGCCACATAGCCACACATTTGTATTGTAATCAAAAATGCTCCAGCTGGTACATGAGTCAGACTTACTAAAAAGGAGATGAAGCATGCATCTGTTACCCTGGTAACCCAGTATTTTGAATAGTTTTGAGAAGTTTTGTGT
>NW_024622047.1:0-1641 GCF_008729295.1 Plectropomus leopardus
TCACTCATTGTGTTTGCTGATGTTCTTTTGAGAACAGACTGTCGAGAACGTTCTGCGCCCAGCTTGAGTCAGAACGGTGCATTCAAGTGCAACATTTACCATCAAGAACAAATTAGTTTTTTTTATTAACAGGAGAGAGTGGGAGGAAGAGAGAGTGTGTGTGTGTGTGTGTGTATGTAGTGATCATTTCCAGGAAGAGGTACAGAGAGGTCGACTGTGTGTGTGTGTGTGTGTGTGTGTGTGTGTGTGTGTGTGTGTACGCACACTACTAAGTGACTTCCTGGTCCACCGGGTGTATCCTGTTAAAACACACACGCTCAGTGGGTCATTTTTGTTGTTCATTATTAACTTTATGAACACACACACACACACAGTAATACACGCATTAACACACACACAGAGTAACACATACACACACACACACACAGTGTTAGTGTGACGTCACAGTAAAATGTGGTTGATCGTCACATCAGACCTTTTAAATTTTAAAAACTGACTCTTTGATGTTTGAAGTTGAAGCTGAAATCCTGAGGTTGAAAAAAGCCTCAGTGGTTTTTTACTCTTGTCGTTTTGCTGATTCGTTTGTGCAAACGTTTTATTTTTGGATACATTTTAAATGAAACGGAGAATAAAATGATTTGGATGAAATATCACTATTTTGAGACCAGACTTGGTTATGTTTTGTTACAGCAGCGTTTAATCTGCATGATGTGTTCAAGGACCATAAAAACTGTGAAAATCTGACGATAATTTCTGTTTTTGCAATCTCTGACTTTTTTTTTTTTTTAGGGTTAGGGTTAGGGTTAGATGAATAGGCTGAATATTTTTAAACCAAAAACTTTTGGAGTAAAAAAAAGTTGCCAAGAATTTTACTAAGAAAAATACAAAAGTCGCCAAATATTTTTTAAAAAAGACCTTTTTAAGATACTAAAATACAAATTGGCTAAAAAAAAATTTAAGAAAAGAAAATCCAACCTTTTAAGAAAACAGGCCTCCCAAACTCACCCAGGGTTTCTTTAAAAAAGGCAGTAAAATAAATAAAGTTATGTGTTTCTCCCTAAAGCTGAAATAAAAACCTCAGAGACGCCTCCTCTTTCTGCACCTCCTCTTTCAGAAAGAACCAGCAGCCCCGAACAGTCAAAGCTCGCGGAGGCCGGTGTGTGCTGTGCACTGACAATGATCTCAATCGCTGCAACGCTGTCAGTGCACGCACACACACACACGCATGCGCCCCGGGGCCCCTCATCAGGGTAATTGAATATTCCCTCTGCACGCTCGCAGGGGACGGAACGCACGCGCACACGCACTGTCAGCATTTTCGTGACTGCCCTCGTGACCTCCACGCCCCCTTCAGTTCGTGCACGTGTGCGCGTGTCCGCCGGTGCCTGTGTGTGGACGAAGCGCAGCTGTAGAGCGGGAACATTTTACCGGAGAGAGACCGGACTCAGAGACACGGAGGGACCGACCGGGACACCGAGGGACGGAGGACAGACGACGGGGAGAGGAGGCTCTGTGTCCGGACCATCGCTGTGGAAACACCCGCCCCTCCTCCTGCTCCTCCTGCTCCTCCTGCTCGACTCTCTCTGTGTGTGTGTGAACATGGATATGCAGGAAGCAGCGCGGAGACTCTAAGCAGGTATA
>NW_024622048.1:0-7748 GCF_008729295.1 Plectropomus leopardus
ATTTTATATATTACTATACTATATATTATACACAACCTCTGTCTTGACTGCACACACAATGCACATAATTCACATAATCCTGCACCGAAATGAGGCACCAAAATCTGCGTTGTGATTCGGTCTGGTAGATATTGATCATATAGGAATGGCACAGGATTTCAGTACCCCACCCAAGTCAAACACTAATTGTTTCAAACCAAATTTGGTTTGGATTATAAAAAGTAGTACTGTACTTTATATGTGCTGTTTCTACATGTAGCCAAAAGCTCAAATCTTTCCCATCAGCTTCTGTGTTTTGTGTTTGAGTCACCAAAGTTTCACAGCTCTACAGAGCTGCGTTCTTTTGAAATATTTCATCATGTGTCCTGTTGTTTTATGTGCAACCTGCCCACGTGCATCGGGGGATAAGGAGACCCAGCTCTAACCGAGAGCAGAAAATACAGCTCATTTTGTTTATTTGTTAACCTTTAACTGTGCAAACAATGCAGATGGCGCACGGTTTACCTTGATCTCCAGCAGTTAAGCAAACGTAATCTTGATTGAATGGGATTAAAAAGAATAAGTGCCTTCCGGAATTAGAGCAATTACACTTGTTAAACATCAAGAAATTAAAGGGTCGATCTGATGATCAGATCTCGCTCCAACCAAGTCCATTACTCTGCTGTATCAGGACACCACTGGCTGTTATCACAGCTTTTCAGTGGCCACTCACCACAGGAAGGGTTTAATTCTCTCAAGACAAATAATTAAGGAGATGAACAAGATGCTGCAGAGACAGCTGAATAACAGAAGAATGTTAACTTTTGTTTTATCCATTTTTGATAGGTTTTTCAGCATTTTAGTTTACAGGATACGGACAAGAAACGTAAAAAACATTCAAGAAAAAGATGAAACTGAGGCAGATACATGGTGGTTACAGGGTCCTTCTTTGTGTAAGCAGCCCTCAGACACTTTAGACTGTTCTCACAAACTGTTGTAAATTTTCTTACAAAAAGAAATGCACCCAAATTAGTATCAGAAGTATTTCTGGAAGACTGCAATCACATAACCAATGCACTAATGGGAATAAACAAGTAAGCAGTCCAAAGTCCTGTCAGGGGGCAGCTGGTGGTGGATGGGTCACAAAAATCCAGATTTCACCCTGAGACTTTTGCCTGGAGATGTTCGAGACCGTGTTAAATCTGAGTCCATGTAAAGTGAATTCAGAGATTTGTTTCAAAACACATTATAAATGTTGGAAACTGATTGTTGAAAACATGTTACAAAGACCCTTTACTACATAGTACTGAATTGTGGAGTTAGATGTTTTTCACCATTTTCCTGTTTTAAGGTTTTTTGGGTGGGTCTAAAACCATAGCTCGATGATGCACTGGAGCTATACTCAGCATAACCCTGCCCCTGACAATGCAGCCGTATAAAAATGAGAAGCATCATTACCATAGTCCCTCGACTGGGCATGGCCTCCGCTCCTCCAGTGGACACACCCTAGCATTTCAGATCAGAGAATACTGTGCATTTTTTCATGATTTTAAGACCTTTTACATACATCATCATCATTCAAATTTGGTCAGGTGTTTAATAACACATCTCTCTGTGATGTGACAAACTCAGAGCACATTTTAATTATCACTTTACATGAACTTTAATGTACATCTTCACCATCAACACATTGTCACTCCAAACCCGTCACATGGTGACTTTCAGTCAGTGACCTTCCACGTCAACCTATGACACTTTAGCTATCCTTGACATGTCCAGCTATGACATGCCGGGATGCCACTAGAGAAATGCACTTTGTGGGATGACATCGTGGTGAGATGACGCAGCCCGTTACCGTGATGTCAAAAAATGCACGTGTGATGAGATGAAGCAGCACAGCCCCTGTATTCCCACAACAGCGCAGACTGTTATGATGGCTGAAATTAGGCACCAAAGTCACGGATGGTTTGGTTTAGGCAATAAAAAGGCACATGGTAAACTGTAGAAAACACATACACCCGCACGGGACATGAACTCCGGACTCCTGCACCAAAGTCAGTTGTTCGTGTCCCTGTGTTTGTCCTTGTGTTCACACAACAGCTTGGACTGTAATGATGAACACATACACACACACCAAACACACGACTCGAACTCTGGACTCCCACACGAAAATCCTTTGCTTGTGTGGTCAATCCATCTGCCTACCTGCCCCCGGTAAGCACTCTCACGCTGCTTAATGTTACGAGGTTACGGAACCTGTTCTCACTCTGAACTCTAAATATCAAAGCTTGACGTGGCAGGGATAGCTCAAACATGCCCAACCATCACCATGTGACGACTTCGGAGTGAGACTGGGTTGGTGTCTTTTCCTAAACCTAACCACAGTAAATTTTAATGCCGAAACCTAACCTAACCTCCGTAGTAGTATATTAATTATGTAACTGTACAATACAGATGTAATATCATACCTAGGGTACTAATTTGTCTGATATCATACTAACTGTTGTGCGTGCATTTTCGTGGGATATCATACGACCCATTCTATGAAAATGTGTTGGAAGGTTTGGTTTTTTCCTCATCATGAATTCTGTGTGGTAGATGGTAGTGGGTTTTATATTTTCTGGAAAAAATGTTTTTAGCTAAAAATACACGTCTTAGAACTGCATCTGTTTCTGCCACTTTGGTTGTTTCATTGCCTTGTGCAAACCGGAATTAGGCACAAATACATCAAAAACTATACTAAATGACAAAAACTTGCTCATAATATGTTGAAAAAAGAATGACATGAACTGGTGTGAGAAAATGCATATAATTAAATTACAAGCAATTTGTGTTTTGAAAATACAAAAACTATATGGAACTGATTAGATCGTAATTTAGCCATTTAGTAGCTTACTAAAGCTGTTATTACTCTTATAAACATTACTGTAACTCAAAAGCATAGACCAAGAATAATGCTTATAAAGGAAGTAAACAATTTAAATGTATGAACAATTTAATACTTCCTAGCCAGCAGATTTGTTTAAATTGTCACAAAAACTTGACTTTTAATATTGTAAAAGCATAGTATGGTATGGTAAATTAGCCTGCATTTCTCTCTAATTGAAAGAGTGATTCGTACACTTTCTGCTCTCTACAGCAGCTTTATTCTCAATGAAAAGTCTCTCCTTCAATTCATCCAATCCCTGCGGCTGTCTGAAGGCAGCTGGACACATATGTTGACAAATTTGCACAGACTGGCGACATGATTACTCAAGAGGGGTGAGGGCATCAGATTTTTGGGGGGTGGGCACAATAAATTGTACTTAAAAATGCAAAATCTTGGCCTATTACATATATTGCCTGTAGCTGACAGTAGCCTATATATACTTGAGTGACAGAGACTTCATTTTCTACAGTCTGATGAATTCTTATGCACCAATTTGTGTTTTTTTTATGCATAAATTTCAAAATGCTTACTCTCAACATGAATGAATTAAGCAATATCACAGGTGAGGGAGTGATGTTGTGCTCATATATCATCGCGGCTATGATTCGGTCATAGATAATCACAGCTGGGATGATATACAGGACAACACACAACGTCGAGTGTGATATTGCTTTTATACAACAGTTCTACAAGCGTCTGTTATTTGTTAATAGTAACAAGCAACAACAGATTATGATTTGGTTGTTTATTTCATTTTTTTTTTTTTTGGTTCGACAGCGACAGCTGTTGCCTAGCAACACATAAACATTTCCATGCATGCTGCTTGCTAATCTGTGTGAGCTCGGTCTTCATGTTAAGCACAGAGCAGCTGCTTGGTATCATGAACATTTATCTGTGTGTTTTCAGTGAAATAAGAGTCTGTTAACAGACACTTTGGCAGCCTGTGTGATTCAGATGAGCTAATTTGATCAGACAGTTCGTTGCTCCAGCATGTGTCCACCCACTGCTGTGATCTCTGTTACCTCATATCAGACAGGGTGTGTGTGTGTGTGTGTGTGTATGTGTGTCGGTGTCGCTCAGGCTGTGGATAATGTCAGATTAGTGTGTCCCTGTCTCACTGCACATCCTTGTAACATCTGCAACAGCTGGTTTACTCCCAGTGAACGGCGGTTTACCGAAACCTGTCCATCACAGCTGCCCCCCTCCCCTCCTAACTTTTAGTAACTCCAGTCAGCTCAAGACACACTTCAAAATTCCCGTCCTTTCTTGCCATACAATCATCAGCTACAGGCACGTGTGAGCTCTTCCTGTTGTCAGCTTCTCGGGCGATTGCTTTTCTTTCTCCCCTTTTGCTAAGGCAACGGCTGTAAGTAGTTCTTATCTTGAAATAATACCTTATCACTCATTCTTAATTTTGTGAGTTTTATGTTTTACTGCTGCTGTTTTTTACTAGCTTGTTTGTGTTTTATTATATAAGTTATAGAGCCAGGGTAGCTGGGCTTTATTATTTGTTCACATACTGTGTATTTAGGTTTAATTAATAATATAGGCATCTCTTTGTACTGTATTTCAGTTTTAAAAAAATTCTCAGTAAACTTTATGGAAGTGAATCAGCTGTGTCCTGGAGTTTCTTGGGAGTGTTTAAGCTGAATGGAACACAAACCATGACACTAGTGATGTTGTTCTCCTATATCAGCACTCATGGAATGCCTCTTGACCAATCAATATTGCTTGGTCGGAACTAACTGTTGTATAAAATGAAATAACGAGTAAGTGAGAGTAAATAGCTGCATTAGTTAGATAAAAATATCACACTGTAGACTGTCAAATATGGTATATTTGGAAGAAGCAAGACAAGAATCCTGAAGTTAAATATTTTAAGACCTTTAAGATACATTTTAAGACCATACTGTGAAACAACACACTTTACCTTAAATTCAATAGTTTCTGAAAACTCCTTCAACAGATGTTTCAGTTAAATATAATTCAGTTAGACGGGGTAGGAACAAAGCACATAAATAATTTTAGTGACCCAATCCAAGGTCTAATAAAAGATAATGAAAGTAATAAATGAGAGTTAGGAACACAATCTTGATACTTGATATTAGACTACCATAGGCCCATATCAAGTCTTTATAATGTCTTTACTTAACATGTTATGGCACAATTAAAGGAACTGGTAATTGAGAATTTCACTTGATGCCGCAGTATTTCACCAGTAGACACAGACCTACTTCAGACCAGCAATTTTTTAAGGGACCCCAGTGCTTGGAAATCCAATCTAATCATTACTTAATACTAAAAGGAACAGTCAGTAGCATTGGTCCTTGGGCGTTTGAAAACACAACTTTAAAATTTAGCTTCTCCTCCTGGATGTGTGGCCACCAAAAGCCCACGCCCAGTTGGGAGAACACACCCACCCAGCCCAGCACCACCTGCAGCATTGCATTCATTTGTGATGGCTGGCAGTTTGCTGGCAGATATCAAACAGCTTGAAAGTATACATGCAAGATGCAGCACTGGATTAACAGTTACAAACATAAATGCACAAATTTACACAACTGCCGCTGACACAGTCTCTGAAAATCAGCTTACAACTCGGTGTCAGCTGTAGTTGTGTAAATTTGTGCATTTATGTTTGAAACTGTCACCAACAATCAGCTCTCATTGTCGAACAGCTCATCTCACCTTGTGTCAGCTGCAGCACGTCCAGAGAGAAGGTTCACCTCTCACACGGTTCACTTTCTCAGTCAGTCTCACTCACACACAGCTCCTTGTCCCTCTCCACGTTCCTCTGGTCAAATTTAAGCTACAAGACCACGTTTAAAATAAAAAAAGTTTGTAAATACGTAAATAGTTAGTTTGTAAAACTTGGTCAGTCTTTTCTATTAATTTTGCCTGTTTCAGAATTGCATATTACTTCCCTTACAGAGGTCAGGGATACCCATTAACACGCGAGCGCAAATTAGCATCGCAATTGCAATAGCTTTTCATCACAGATTTTCCATTTTACATAACATGCTTAACATAAAATAGAGTGGTGAAGGGATGACGTATTTTTGTAGGCCAACCATGAAGTAAGCATCGCACTGGTTCCCTCGTCTAAAACCTTATGGGATTTTTGAATGGGAATTTCGGGTATCGCCATAAAATAAGCTCTCTGATGAACACAAGTTTATGAGGTTTTGTTCAGCGTGATAATTTTCACAGATGAACACCACTTTTGTGTGTTTGGAAGTGTAAATGAAATCACTATCCATCCATCTATCTTTTCTTCTGCTTACCTGGAGTTGGGTCGTGGGGGCAGCAGCCTAAGCAGGGAAGCCCAGACTTCCCTCTCCCCAGCCACTTCGTCCAGCTCTTCCTGGGGGATCCCAAGACGTTCCCAGGCCAGCTGTGAGACATAGTCTCTCCAGCATGTCCTGGGTCTTCCCCGGGGCCTCCTACCGGTGGGACGTGCCCTGAACACCTCACCAGGGAGGCGTCCAGGAAGCATCCTAATTAAATGCCCGAGCCACCTCATCTGGCTCTTCTCAACGCCGAGGAGCAGCGGCTCTACTCCGAGCTCCTCCTGGATGACCGAGCTTCTCACCCTATCTCTAAGGGAGAGCCCAGCCACCCTACGGAGGAAGCTCATTTCAGCCGCTTGTACCCGCGATCTCGTTCTTTTGGTCACTACTAAAAGCTCGTGACCATAGGTGAGGGTAGGAACGAAGATCGACCGGTAAATCGAGAGCTTTACCTTTCAGCTCAGCTCCCTCTTCACCACCACAGATCGGTGCAGAGTCCGCATTACTGCAGATGCTGCACCGATCTGCCTGTCGATCTCCAGCTCCATCCTTCCCTCACTCATGAACAAGACCCCGAGGTACTTAAACTTAAACTTAAAATTTCTGCTGATTAACGTCATATTGCTAGCTTCTCATGATTCCTGTCCTGCCTGCTCCAAGCCTCCAGGAAGTGCGCCACGCTCTGATGCAAAATTTACATAGTGGCCAAAAGTGGAATTACACTGTCACGTGACGCACTCTGGCCCAGAAAGACTTTTCCCCATTTTCTTAATATTGGGAAAGAGACTTCCTTAAATCACTGGATAACTTTTCAGAACACATTTTTATATAGCCATTATTTAAAACATGAATTCCTAAATACGTAAAATGCGCCATTTTCCGAATATAGAGGCATTTCTCCAGACATAAAATGAACGCACATCGGACCCACGGGACGTCACTGCGTGCACGCACATATAACTCTTGGAGTCCCTGACACAACACAGGCTTCATGGCGGCCATACTAATGGATATTTTTGAATAATAATTCATCATTTATACCATTTTACAATACATCCATATGTTGTTGGCTGTAAAGTCTGTAATATGGACGTCTTAGCATGTCTGTATCAGAGACCGTATATACAGTCTACTGTCTGTATTCAAACTACCAGTCAGGGGCGTCATAGTGGGGGGAAAAGTGGACCTGACTATCCAGGGCCCGAGCAGGGAGAGGGGCCCATGACAACCCTGATATTTTTTTTTTTTGTGATGTTTATTTCAAATGAATTGGGCCCTCCAATTAATTAGTGTCATTACATATATTGATAACATCAACGGAGAGAATGAACTTTATGTCACAGTCCTCCCAACATATTGGACATTCTGGGGCCCCCTCTTGGAGGCACAAAATGGTTTAGTCCGCCCGACAGCGACCGGTGACAAGTGTAACGTCAGTGAGCCCAGATTGAATGATCTGGGGGCAAGACATGATGCTGCACAAAAAGCACAAATCAGGGTGTCAAAAAAGAAGGAGAGGAAGGAAAAAGAAAGACGGCAGAATGAGGGGA
>NW_024622049.1:0-2830 GCF_008729295.1 Plectropomus leopardus
TGTGTGTGTGTGTGTGTGTGTGTGTGTGTGTGTGGTATAATTTCAGATGTCAGGCCCAGTGTAGTTAGCTGTAACATCAGTTGAGCACATACTATGAAGGACAAAATGTGGCTTCCTGCCAAAAAGACACACATCCACAGTACACACTTTCATAGCACACTAGACCTTATACAGAAAGACAAATTATCTATGTTCTACGCAACAACATTTTAAGTTATATGCTACTGTCAATAGGAAAAGGTGTTTTAAGAGACATTCTCAGCAGTATTCAAAGACATTTTGGGGCAGGTTAAAACATGTTTAAAGATCTTGTTCAGGGAATCATTCACCTGTCACACACAAAAACATCTAAATTATAATAGTCAAACTATAATCTACTGAGAGGCTTTTGACACAATATTGTCCCCTCACAAATCAGTGAAATCTTGCAAACTGATTAATGCAGTTATTTTCAAGGAAAGACCAATGTACCACGATGCTACGAAGCTGTTTTAGTACCACTTGAAGAAAACAGAAAATAATATTAAAAATGAATAAATAAATTCTGGCTGCAACCTGGTCCAAGAGATGGCAAAGCCATAAACAGAGAAGTAAAAGCAGAATGTTTTAATTTAAGCTATAGTTTGTAACTTTTATGAAAATAACTTATAAATAGTCAGAGGAATATCCTTTTTGTTACACATTATCTTTCTCATATAATACTGTGTGAATATACACAGTTTCAACAAGTTATTTTATGTAAAAGTTACCAACTATGGCTTTAAATGAGCTTGTGAACTTAGAAAGACTCTCTGCTTTCCTCCACTCTTTAGATATAATGTGATGAAATGTGCTTTGGCCTAACAGATAGAAGCCTCATGATAGTTTTTTCCCAACTTTTTTCCCACACTTTCACTAATCACACTGCAAATATCCAGACACTGCCTTTTCCCAGAAGAAGAGGTGAAAGTACTTGACAGGAAACAGGAAGTTTGTCTTCTTGTAAATAACCAATATCAACGATTTAAAATGCTTTGTGAGTCGCACATTAAAATTCTCTGTTCACACGTGCCGTGACAAGACAGAGCTCATGAACAAACTTTGTAAATCCTTCCTCAAAATGCCTGCTTCGTAACAATATTAGGGACGAGCCAGTGAAGCTGTACGTGGCCCTCTTCTGGTGGAAGTGTGTGCGTATAGCTTTGAATGAGAGAGAGCCTCTTATTGATACAAGCATCCAGGAATTTGGTCTCAGACAATAGAAGCCCTCGGCCAAAAATGACAGTCTCATCTTGGCTCTTGTGTAAGTGTGTGTGTGTGTGTGTGTGTGTGTGTGTGTAGGGAGCCTGCCCTCATTGCTCAGTATGCACATAACGCAGCAGAACATCCTGCCAGAACCACGCCAGTATGGTGTGAGATGTGACGGTGATGAGATACAACCTCAACTGACACAGTAACAGAGAAAAGTGTGTGAGAGGCACATTTGTTCTGTCTATGAATCTCTATACAACATGTTTTGGCATACTATACCACTTAAATTATGCTCTATATAAGCTTACTTGAACTGAACTGATCAACTGGCCTTGTTGAGTCTTTATATCATCAAAGGTTATATATACATTACAGAGAATAAGGCAGAGCCAAGACATTTCACTTCATTAAAAAGAGAAGAGGAGGATCATACTACCAGTGAGGTCATCACGTACCCATTACAGTGCGTCAAGCAAGCTCTCACTCTGTTATTAGACAGCAGGGCACACAGTAGATCTCATAGTAATTATAAGTATGTTAAATAAAGTTAATTTAAGGTATTTAGAAACAGAATCGAGGAAAGAAGTGATAAAATGACTAAAATTATACGCCTGGGAAGTGCCATGAAAGAACGAACATCACAGCTAAATCCTAATTCTATAAATCTATGTAAGATTTAAAACAAAAACAACAAAGATTACTGAAACATAGACAACTTATTCCATTCAGTCATTTCATATCTGAAATTACACTTTCTTGAGCCTTGTACCACACTGAAACGAACAGCAGGGACTTTTCCGTCCACATTTAGTTATCGAAATGTGCCCCATAATGTCCTGTATCTCAGACAAACTCATATAAACACATGAATATGTCATGTTACCGCCGTGCGTAAAAGTGGTCATGACGGTCGGACAGGCTTTGCGGCGAGAAAAGCCCCACGAGCCGGCAATGACTGACACGACCAAACTACCGGCTTCAGCAGCCATTCAGACTCTTACAACAGGGTAAAAAAAGAGTTGTCAGACTTACCGGTTTGGTGATAAAATGAGTCGAAATCAGTGTTCAGAGACGAGCATCATCACATGTAGAGGACTCAGTAAGCCGGTGTGTAATGAAAAGAGGGAATGGATGAAAACCACAAAGCCGGTAAGCGAGGCTTCCCTTCTCTCTGGCTCCTCTCTCCGTCTGTGTGTGAAAAAAAGATATAAACACTGAGCTGGCTCTGAGCTCACAGTGCGTCACCGCTGCAAGCTGAAACTCCCGTCAGCGTGTGTGTGTGTGTGTTTGTGTGTGTGTAAACCCCCTCTGTCGGTCTTTGTCTTTTCCCAGCAAGGGCATGTGGCTCACAACCTGTCAGCTGAAGCTCGTAAAGGCTCCTCTTATGCTGGGGATCTAGTATAAACGGTCCACATCGGTCTAAATTATTATTATGTTTTTTTTTTTTAAAAAAGTAAAATAAAATAAAAAAGGATAAAAAGAAGATAACATAAATAAGTAGAGATAATATATTTAAATAAGCACACAGTTTTTATTTCATAATGTCCCCTTCCAAACTATGTTTTATCTCACAATGCAAATTGTCCCCAATTAGAATCTT
>NW_024622050.1:0-2350 GCF_008729295.1 Plectropomus leopardus
GTGTGTGTGTGTGTGTGTGTGTGTGTGTGTGTGTGAGAGAGAGAGTGGGCGAGAGAGGTAGAGGGAGAAGTCTAGGACAGTGGGATTCTCTCGGCGAAGAGGCTCTTACTAGAAACTCTACCTGGTTACTAGGCAACAGAATGGCACTGCTGCACATTGGAGCTTTGGGAAGTGGGGGGGAGTCAATCTACAATGTGTGTGTGAGCGTACATGTTTGAGCGCTGAGTCAATAACTATATTATTTATGAGTATTTTGTAGGAAGAGTGTGTGTGGAGTGAGACAGTAAGAGGGGGAAGGGTAATAAAGTGTAAATTAAGGTTGTGTGTGTATTTCAGAGTGTGTGATAAAAAGACTGTGTGCGCGAGTTTGTTTTACTCTCACACAGTGAAGGTAACATTTAAAATAATATAGCAGCAGCAGCCAAAAATGCAATGAGATGTTTATTGCATGACACACAGGAGCTGTTTTCAAAGCTTCTGAGGCTGAACTCACTTTGAAATATTCGCTGGTGGAGATGAGGCGAGAGTGATGCAGCATCCACCCGACCACATGAAACAAAGGAGACGGAGTGAAAACAAAAAGGCAAAGTTGACCTAGCAGTCATGCTCAATGCTGAATTGCTGCTCATATCTGATTTCTTTTGGGTGACTTCATATCCGTCGCAGGATGTAACCCACACCAAATTGAACTGACAGTGAACTCACAAAGAGACGTGCGGAGTCAGAGAGGACGTCACATCTGCTTGTTTTGTCGCTTGATTGAATTCAGGCGTCCGAGCAACGACATGTCAAGTCTGCAGTTTTTGTTTCTTTTTTTTCAATCTTAATTATCCAAATATTCTGCACGTACATGCATGGTGCATGTACATGCAATAGATTTTCTGTCTTAAGAATTGCACACTGGTGGGGACACTCGGCAGCTTTGTAGCTACAGTCTGAACAGAGTCACACGAGGAGAGAGTTTAAAGGTTAAGATATTAAAATGTGTCAATTTATAATATTTTCTTCTGTCCCAGCTTCAGTAAGGTCATTTCGCTCACTACTTTCAGTATTAAAGTTCTGCACACTGACTTGAATATTAATCAGACTGTCAGACAGCTGTTGTCACAGTACAAGTCTAAAATGTATTATTTCCAGTACTCAAGTATAGTGTTATTTAAATTCTTTTATGCCATTTCTGTATATTTGGGAAACATTAAATATTAATTAAGATATTAATACATAATATAAGTAAAGATATTCAGCAGCTGATTTTTATTTTCATCCCAATAGTGGATTTCTCACTATTGGTCATTTTATGATATATATTTTATATGTCTCCACCAAAGCTTCTTTTCCATGCTGAAACTGTCAGGTAATCTTTGATAAATGTCCAGCTGGGAGCGTTTGAGAGCGCTTTGAAGGTGCAGTGTTTTTTCAGCTGAGACACTTTGTCCAGACTTTGCCTCAGATATATTAAAGGTCTAGTGTGTAGCATTTAGGCACACCTGTTGGCAGAAATGATATATAATATTCATAACTATGTTGTCATTATTCTATAACCACCTGAAAAAAGTTGTGTTTTCATTACCTTAGAATGACTCCTTTTTATTGACACTGTTTCTACTGTAGCCCAGAATGGACAAATTAAACACTGGCTCCAGATAGACACTTATTGACCATCATCGATTGTCATCAATACCAGGTGTCGAGCAGCTCAAAGGTAATTTTTGCATTTATAAAATGCAGTGCCGTACTTTGAGGGATTGCTAGCAGGAAGTAATCCATGCCATGAGCACTACTTTATTCGCTCCATTGTGGAATTTGAGGATTTTTTTTTTGAGGCATTTACACACACAGAATTCAGTTTCTCAAAAAAAAAAATTGAAAATAGAAAATGCAATTCACTGTGCAGTAAACGGAGGGTTATTCAGGACACAGCTTTCGTCTCAGTGTTTGTTTTAATGATGTTTACACTTGTTTTAGAGTCATCTCAGGTTGCTGTCAGTTACAATACCAAATTTCTGTCGAAACAAAGAGTTGCATGTGAATGTATTTAAGCACACATCTGCTCTGATGTTAATCCGTGCTGTGATGCAGCCATTGAAGCACTGATGGGAAAGAGGTGGGGCTGAGGGACACTTCACTCTAAGGCAGTGGTGTGAAAGTGGGATCTATTGTAAACCAGCAACTAGACTCCTCCATGTCAGTATGATTAAGCCAAAAACCAATGCACTGTCCTCCCTGTAAATGATCTATTGTTCTCTGGATCAAACTTGCCATTGTTTGTCTCAGCTCACAAAGGTTACACACACTCTCACACACACACACACACACACACACACACACACACACACACACACACACACAC
>NW_024622051.1:0-5054 GCF_008729295.1 Plectropomus leopardus
AAAATGAGCCAAACTGTCCCAAAATGTTAATTTAATCTCCCTAAATTTAAATCTTTGGAAAAACTGATAGCGAGGCGATCTCAAAACTCGACAAATCCTTCAAACTTTATTATTCCCTCGGTCGCTGTAATGTACAAAAAGTCAACTATACATTAACTGTAGATTTATCCATAAATGTTATTTTGCTCACAATAAAAAATACAGTCCATAAAAACATCCTCTCAGCTGATTAGTATTCAGTGGACAAACTTTGTCCTCAAATATATTTTTCACTATAAAATCCAGTTTAGTAAAGCTCGCACAGAAAGAGACTGAAATCATCAGCGACTCCATCGACTCGTGACTCGCTCACAGACACAAAACACTCGGCAGAGTTTTCTGCTCACTTTTTGTCGTCAGCTGACTTCCTGAAAAGTGGGAGCGGGTGATAAAATCTGCTTTCATATTTATTTTTATGTATAATCAAACAGATAAACTGTAAACTGGAAATATCCTGAAAATTCACTTTACAAACACACAAAATAACTAGATGAGACTTTCTGTTCTTGATTCATAAGATTCAAAAAGCCAATTAATCAAATTACTTCACCAAAATAATTTTTAAAAAATCTGTAAATCCAACATCATGATAATGTGATGTTGCCACTTTCTAATAAGGCATCATTTAAAAATAATAATAATAAAATAACAGGTTTATTAATGGTTAATAAATCATTTATTTGCGCTTTAGAGACGCACAGCTCCACTGAAACATCCGACTTTCTGGACTCATTTCTATTTTATTACAAGTTATTAGCTTTTATAACTGCAGACTAAAATGATTAAGGATTCTTTATTAGTAACTTTCAAACAGCTTCTGTTTTAAAACTGTATGACTCTATAAAGCATTAATAAATGATTTATTAACAACTGATGAAGCCAGTAGTTACAATTAGAGCTGCAAAGCTTTCGATAAATCAAGAAAATTAATTCCTAAAACATTTTTTAGTAATTTCTAAAGCAAAAACAGATGTGAGACTTGACTTCATTATTTGTCTTAAATTACAGTAAATATAATATATTTGTGTTTTAAACCAAAAAATTAGGTGTCACATTTATAGAAAATGTAATAGAATTTTTTTCTGCTGTTTTATAGAAAAAACAATTCAATTAATTGAGGAAATAATTGAAGTTAATCAATAATGAAAAATGAGTTGCAGCTCTAATGACACGTATGAACCTTTAATAAGATGCCTTATTAGAAATGAATCTTCTTTATAGATTTGTAACATTTCTCACAGGTTTAACTTTGATCTTATTTTTAGTAGTTTTGGCCGTAATGAAAAAAATTGACTGAATAAAATAACTGCAGAGATTTGGGAACATGATGACATCACTACAAGTCGAATCAGCAGTTTTGATCCGAAAAGTTCGCTGTAGTGACGCTGCTGCATTTTCAGTATTTAATTTAGCGAGTACAAAGTTATAATTATGACCAAAACTACAAAAATAGGACCTGAACTGTCACTCAGGGTTCCTGCAGATCCTTCAAAAGTCTCATGAATTTATTTATCTAAAAATAAGGCCTTCATTGGTATTAAAATGTCTTAAATCAAAATATCAAAAG
The DNA here is from genome assembly GCF_008729295.1 of Plectropomus leopardus. Classification (NCBI taxonomy): domain Eukaryota; kingdom Metazoa; phylum Chordata; class Actinopteri; order Perciformes; family Serranidae; genus Plectropomus; species Plectropomus leopardus. The sequence goes on from NW_024622051.1 coordinate 1,607, forward strand.
TCTTAAAACTTCGAAGACGTGGTGAGTAGGATTTTATGATTTTTTAAAATTTTAATTAATTTTTTTTTTATTATTAATTCACCAAATCCCCTTTCTTAAAGATGGGAATTAAAGTGGTGGAGTCCCACATACAAAAGCAAAAATAAAACCCGACAATAAATAATAAGTTTGTCCCAATTTTAATCAGATCAAACTTTTCACTGGACTAAAATGTAATGTTTAATGTTGCAATAACACATTTTTATTTTATTTATTTATTCATTTTTCAGTTTGGGTTATTGTTAATTGGTCTTAAATTTCAGTGGCATTAAAAAAATAATAATTATATAATAAAATTCTAAAAACTTAATAAAATATTGATAAAAAAAAAATTAAAAAGGCCTTTACAATAATAAAATGTAATCTTCTGAAGCTGCAGGAACCCTGGTGTCTTCTCGGTTTGAGCGTTTTATAAAAATCTCGTCTCTTCGTGTTCGACGCTCGTGGCGAGTTTCGATCATCGTGTAAAGTTCTGGCCGCGATTTCGGCCTCCTCAGATTCTCACAGTAGAAATAAATATTTTTTGGGATCCTCGTGTTTGTTGACGTTTGGCAGTTTTCCAGAGACGTCGGAGGACTCGTCCTCGCCCGCTGACGGCCGCCGTCTCCAAACACCGACCACGAAACAAACAGCTCAGTTTGTCCTCCAGCTGGAGTTTGACCTCTGACCTCTGCCGTCAGCCCTCCTGCTCCTCGCCTCTCTTCTCTTTCTCCGAGCCGTCGTTTTCACCGTCCCGCTCCTCGCCGGGCTCCGCGCTCTCCTGCCCGCCGTCGGACTCCCTCTGCGGGGCCGCCGGGTCTCTGACGACCCCCTCCATATCCAGCTCCTCCTCCGTCTCCTCCTCCACGCGGCCCACGGTGTCCGGGATGATCTCCACCTCGATGTCCGACGAGTCCTCGCTCTCCTTGAACCACACCGTCTTCTGGCCCTCCTTCCTCCTCTGCTTGGCGAGGATCGACCTCTTGCTGTACTCGTCCCCGTCCCCGCGGCCCCTCCTGGACGGCCTCACTGACGGGCTCCCCTTGGCGACGTGGTTGGTGTAGACGCCGCAGGAGGAGCAGTGGCGGCTCCGCCTCTCCAGAGGGATGACCCGGCCCCGGCCCTGGGGGAAGGTGCTCCGTCTGGGGACGGCGTTGTTCCAGCGGCGGCCGCGGCTCGAGTCGGTCTCGTTCTGGAAGCCGTCGTTGGTGTACTGCAGCGAGTCTCGGTGTCCGGAGCGCGGCTGCTCGGACTTCAGGCAGGGGCCCAGGCACTGCGGGCAGAGAGGCCCCTCGTTAACACACCGTGAAGCTCGCACGATGTCGAAGTCTGAGCCGCGGATTCTCTGTGTGCAAGCTGAACTCGTGAACCCGCTCGCTCGGTGGATCTCAGCCGGTAAAGATCCATCAATCAGGAGGAACTCTGAACGTACAGCATCGAACCGCCTGACGCTTCAGACGCGACCGCACCGACGTGTCTTCTACGTTCAGACTGCAGATCGGATCTGTTTCTTATATTGGACCCTAAGGACGGTTATTATCAAGCTGAGCTGACCGATCTGAACGGGTTGCCGTGGTAACGATGGAGGCGTCGGTACGTGCGCCGGTGATTACCAACACGGAAGTACGAGCAGCTGAAAAATGGAGGTACAACATTTCGCCATCCAAATACTCGTCGAGATGTTTGGAGCTGCGTTCATGGCGAGCTCCACCGCGCAGCGAGAGGTTTGGCGACATCCGTAAAGCAGTGACCGCCGGGAGCATGAGCGAGTGACGTCATCCGATTTGAACGACCAGAGCATCCGGACCGAAGACGCTTCGGTAGAAATGCAATTTAAACCATTTCAAACCATCCACCACGTGAGGTTCGGATCAGATTAGCAAAAATCAGATTTCACGGTTATTTTCTGTTCAGACTTCGTAAACTCGATCTGGATTCGACAAGAATCAGATTTGGGCCGACGGTCTGAACGAAGCCTTTGTGACGCAGCAGGCGGGTTTCCTTTAACCCTCAAACTGCACAAACTGAAACTGCGAATGCAAAATACGCAGAATGGAAACACGTCAGTTTCTAAAAAACTCCCGTTTATTAGAAAATCGTTTTTACGCTCACGAGGCGGAATTTCAGGCGATTGGAAAAAGTCATATTTCGCAAAATTGCAGTGGAAACACTTTTTTGGCTTTTATCGCTCACGATGTGTAACGGCAGGTTCGAGACAAAGAAATTACGGCGATATTTTTGTGAAATTGCCTTTTTTCATATTTTTAATGAAATCAAGCTAAAATGTTTCAAAGGGTTAAGTGTCAGTAAATTTTATTTTTTAAGCTCATATTCCACAGAAAGTCTTGAAATCAGCCTCAAAGTGATAATTTCCAGACAACTTTCTGCTCGACGGTGAGATTAACGGCAGTAACATGAAGAAGTAACAAAATAAAAAACTTCATTTTCATTTCATACAAAAGACGGTAAGAAACTAAAACTTCATTTAAAAATGATCAAACCTAAAAACAGTCTGACTGACCTCACAGATTTTGTCCACGCCAGCGTTTCCCTTCCACAGGCGGGAAATCAGGAAGCCGATGACGATGAGGCAGAGCACCAGCAGCGCCGCCATCACCAGACCGAGCAGCGCCATGTCGCCCGGACGGTAGCCGACGTTTGAGGGAGACGGGATCGCCACGGCTACAGAGGACAGGTGAGAGACTGACGGTCACACCTGCTCGATCTGACATGACATCATCGCTCATGTTTACTCAGATACATAAATAAAAACACGCATCATGACTTTAAAAGCAGGCAGAACTTACAATATTATATCGATGTACGCACACGAGTATTGATTTTAAAATTTTTTTAATTTTATTTTTTTAGACATTGAAATTCTTCACACGTTTTTCCGTCCCAGAGGAACATTTGTCTGCAATAAAAATGAGAAAAACATTGAGAAAAAATTCCCCAAAAAGTTTTTGGACTAAAAAAGGTTATTAACCACAAGACATCGATACATATGTTATTGAAATACTGAGCATACTGAAAAATAATACTGTATTTAAGTATTTTTTATCATTTTGATTCCCACCCACTTATTTAAAGTTATTTATTTAACCCATTATTTTTTCATTGTAGTTAATTAGTCGTCTGTGGTGGAAAAAAATATTCCAATAATTTACACAAGTAAAAATTTTATTACCACTGAATAAAAATACTTCATTATCAGTAAAAGCAACAATATGTACTTCAAGTAAAAGTACTTAAAATGCAGAATGGCTTCATTCAGTGTTACACTATTATATAACTAAAACATTATTGTCCATGTATTAATACTTTACTTAATACGAACTGGCTCAAAATATTGGAAAAATGGCAACAAGTAATTAAACAAAAAATGTCCCAAAAAAAAAACCGAGAATATAAGAATAAATATATAGTT
>NW_024622052.1:0-2834 GCF_008729295.1 Plectropomus leopardus
TGTGTGTGTGTGTGTGTGTGTGTGTGTGTGTGTGTGTGAAGTGTATGTAATGCGTGCGATGCCCCCTCCTAACCGGACAAGGTGGCACAACAGATGGACTGAGACAGACAGGTTCAGAGGAAATACCCCTGGTGAATGTCTTTTAGCCCACCTTGATTTTAAACACGTACACACACACACACACTCATTGACATACGCACAGAAACAGGCACACGATAATGCAGACACAACACACACACACACACACACACTTTGGATCTTCCCCCAATGGCATCTTGCTGACTCACTCAGGTTGATTAAAGAGATGGAAGCGACACTTTCACCGAAAAGTGCAGATGCTTCATTTAGGGCTGAGGACGTTAAGGACGAGTCATTAAAACTCATAAAAAATCAGAAGAGCTACGAGTGCACTCATGAATACCCAAAAAAAGAGAGCAAAAGAGGAAGAATCTGCAGAGAAACCTGCGGGATGTAATTTACTGCTATAATTTCACCCTGTTTGAATATGCTTGATTTGGAGATGGATATCAGAGCATGCCTCTTAAGATTAAATCACAGCCGTTTTTTACTCCCCAATTCAAACACAGTGACGCATAATGGAAAGATCACGCAAATGTACTCACTGTGTTCATTGCACTGTTGATTTTTACTTAGTGGCTTGTAAATTTGAACTCTAAATGATCAAGTCAAGGCGTGAGAAAGATTTGCAGGGTATATTATTCTATCATCGTACTCTAGACACCAGTGGGGGGGAGCATTGGAATATAAATCAGTGTCTCCTCACAACAGTGTTGGCTGTAGAGGTCAAGTTATCATATGATTCACTGCACTGAGTACATTCAGACTAAAGAATAGTGTGCGACTGTTGCTGCTATAGGACCATCATACCATCATAACAGCAAATCACACAAGGATTCCTCATGAATTTTGTATGTGTGCGTTAATGACTGCTCTATGTGTGTCCCCACCAAAACATGCAATATACTTTACGTGTATATGCATGTTGCATGTGTACCACATTACGACACAAACTCAATCACGGAATTTCTCTGTTTAAGGTAAGGTTTTCTCTGCAGGAGCGCGGTAATTTTATTATGCTTTATAAGCAATGAAGTGACTGGGACGTTTCAGAGACAAACTTTACCACTCTATCTGTTTGCGTTTCTTTACCTTTTAAGGCCTTGGCTGCCAGAGCATCAGATCAGCAACTCTGCCCTTTCAAAGAATGAATACAGCTTTTAACTAACTGTGGAGAGCAGCTCGTCTCACTGCCAAATGCAAATCTGGCTGACAGTGAGAGCCAAATAGGAAGTCAGAGATAGAATGTAATGCAATGCAATGTCAGGGCCAGATGAGTTGGAAATGTCTGCAGCTGTTAAATTGGCGGCTTGTGTGCCACTCGCTGTAGCTGCGGAGGCACTTAAGAGGAGAGTGGCGGGGCCCAAACAAGATTAGAGGATTGAAAACCATTCCTCATATGTTTGTTGCAGCACTTTTAATCGGAACGTCTCCAAGAAATTTCTCCAGAAATAGCAAAGGGGGATGATTTATGCTGGGGTTGTAATGATTGTATTTGAGAGTATGTGAGCCGAGAAATTATTGTTTCATTCTATTTCTGGGTTATTCCACTTCACTAATCTCATTACGTTGAAATAGACTGAATCATTTGCTTTTTGCCTTGACATTTGTATGAATATCTGTATCGTGTTGGGCAGCCAGTGCATATTAGCGTCCCTCTTTTAACTGAACAGTGAGCAGTGAGAGATCCACAGATACAGTGAGATAGAGAGGTCTTAAGTTCAATGGTGGTGGAGGGGTTGGTCATTGATGCTTTCTTCTCTCCCCCTGCCCCCCTCCTCTTCCAGAGGAAAAGAGTACGGTACTCTGAGCTGGACTTCGAGGTAAGATCTCGGGCCTCCCCCCGTGTCATCAGCCTGTCTCTGCTTTCTTGTGCTTCTGCCAGGGCTTAAGAAACGCATAGAGGAGCAAAAAGCATTGCTAAATCCCTCCCTTCGCACTTCTGTCTCCCTTGCATTTAAAACTATGAACTGTTTCAGACCTACCTGACATAGTGTGCTGTTTCTCCAACAATGGCCTTAAACCCGCTCCTGCCGTAAATGTGTCTTAAAATTTATGTGTCAATTAAAAGAAAAATATGACATATACAGATATAAACCAAACAATACTGTTATGTCACTTTGGGGGTCCTGGTTGAAGAAACAGCAAAGTAGAGTGCTTCTTGTGTCTGAATGATTACAAGTAATTCAGTTGTGGGTCAACGCCTATGTGGCCGTAGTCAATTGGCTGTATATATCTGTTGGAACGACCTGGTCTGACACTGTGTGAGTATGTTTGTGTTAGAATGGCCTGGATGTCTTGTGAATCTCCAGTCTCTAGCGAGTATCCCTTTGCTATAAAATACCTCCCTTTGCATTGCTTCATTTCGACTGTTTGCAAAGACTGGACATTCACCTTCCACCATGGAGATATATATTTTGCATAGAGGGTCTGCGTTGTGACAAGCTACTAACAGTGACTATGGCTGATTGTTTTACTTATCTGTCAAATTTACTAGGGAGTCATTTGTGGCCACTGCATGAATTTTAGCACAGGGAGATCTCTCCCAGAAATTAACTCTTCTCTCATCAGTTGACTATTGACTTTGAGAAAGAGGTTGACGTAGAAGAACCACTAATATAGCAAAGTGTACACTTCCATGATTAAATGGAAGGTAAACCCATTTTCATCCTTTTTTTTTTCTTTAATTGAGTTTGCCCATCCTTTAAACTGTCAAACATTGACTTTATATGCATATTTATATGCGGTGTGTATGT
>NW_024622053.1:0-3060 GCF_008729295.1 Plectropomus leopardus
GTCTGAAAGGCTGCTGGGGAGAGGAGTGTTAAAAGCGACGTGTGTGAGTGGGTCGTTCAAATACCAGCTCCAACCAGGAGGGAGAGCTCTGAATATGGATATAAACACTCAAACACACTTTGGTCCCCTCTTGGCAAAATCTGAAAAATTTCACCAGAGGCCATAACACATGATTTTATGATGATTTAGAGCATGTCCAAGTGGGGACTTAAAAAATGTCCCCTGTTAGTTTTGCCGTTCCCTGTTGGTGACTGTGTAACGATGAGTATGTTCCCTGTTATATATATGCGCGAGTGCACACACACACACACACACACACACACACACAAAGTCGAAGAATCATATTTTCACCCCCCTCCATCATCCTCCTCGCTTTTCGTCTCCTCTCCTCTCTCTGATGGAGTCGGGCTCGGGGGGGATGCTGGATCTCCTGCTGACTGTCATCAGCCAAGGCTTCACCTCCACACACACACACACACACACACACACACACACACACACACAGACAGACACATACGCACGCTGTCTCTCTCGCTCTTGCCCCCCTGCAGATGCCGATATTAGGTAGACAGCTCAGACTTCATTACCACACCATGAGGTCAGATTAAAAGAAGTTTATTGCCCCCCCCCTTCAAGGTCTTAAAGTCCTGGTCTCAGTACGTCTCTGCTGTCTGAACCGCTGCATATTTGAATCATCAGTTGTGGATTGAAGTGACAGTAGCTCCTTGTAATTAGGGCGCTGCGATGGCAGACACACTTCTCTCGTCTTGGTCTGGAAAGGCTCAGTGGGCAACCATTTGGGATAGAAATCATATCAAGTACGAGTGTTCTCTCTTCTTAAATTGAGACATCAGCAGGAATGCTTTGCTGTGACTGGACAAATTGAGGACTGAGTGGGCTGTCATAGCTCGATCATAGCTAGATTTTCAAAATCAATAATTTGATGAGCCAAACCACGGGTAGAAGCAGGGCTGTTTGTCTGTGCCATTATAGTTACATTGAAACTTTTTCAGATATTTGAAACATGACAAGCTTCCTTTTCATCACTGCTTTTGCATATATCTTCTTGTAGTTGCTGCTTTTCAGTTTACAGAAGACTTTTTCATAGTAAATAAGAAGCATGACGTTCAAATTTGTGATGTTATCAAACATAGTTTAGTCTGTTCTTGCAGCTGCACACCTTCTTGTTTCAGCTCCAGTTTGAGAAATGAGCATCAGAAGCATCCATAACAGAAAATTCCATCCAGGGCAGTGATACTCAATGTATGGTCTGTGGGCCAAATCTGGCCCCTGGATGCTGGGTGGCTGTGAAAATAAAGTTGTTCACACTGGGACTTGTATACGTAAGGTTGCCAGAGTGCATAAAACAGAGGAGGATCCGCCGCACCCCATGACAGAGCTCCTAGCCAAGCCACTAATGTCTTACATCTTAAAGTCCTAGTAATGTCCTGAAATTTGAGAAATGTCCTGAAATCTTGAAAATGTTCTGAAATGCCAGAAATGTCCTAAAATCCTAAAAAATGTCCTAAAATCCTAAATATGTTCTAAAATCCTAGAAATATCCTACAATGTGAGAATGTCCTAAAATCCCAGAAAAGTTCTAAATTCCGAGAAATGTCCAGAAATCCTAGAATTGTCCTAATTTCTGGGATTGTCCTAAAATCATAGAAGCTTCCCTAAAATCATAGAAAAGTCCTAAAATTCGAGAAACATCCCAGAAATCCCAGAAATGTCCCCAAATCCTAAAATCCTAGTAACATGTACGGCGTTACTGTGACTGATATTTTGCAAAAGTGGCCGCTAAGCAAAGCAGGTTGGGTATCCCTTCTTGAAGGGGATTTACCTAAACCTGATGGCAGGTCCGTCTATTATTTCAGTTTAAATTAGTGCAGTCTGAGCAGGAAGGCTATTTTCAACCAAGAGAAACTACACTTTATTTGAACCTAGGTCTTGTTTTCATCAGCTCAGGTTTCATTGTTCTCACCAGCGTAATTGCTGAGATCCCAGAATACAATCGCATTGCTACAAAGAGAGCCAACGGGGCCACAAACACAAGAAGTCAGACGATCATAGAGGTAAAACAAACCAAACAGCAAAATTACAGCCCACACTGTCTGTGTGAATATACGACCCAAGTTGTAATAAACTGTAATTTTGCTCTCACCTCTCTGTGACTCTTTCTACCTGCCTCAGTATCTCTGTTGGTGTTTGAGGCAGCTGAGTCATCACAACTACCACATTAACAGGATGCAGCAGGGAAAAATAAAACATAAAATTAGTTTTAACAAAGCTGTCAAAGCCTCTGATACTCCATGTTGTGGTCACTGTGTCATGGGAAAGTAAAATGTGTGCGTACACATACCTTAAAAGCTGTATCTGCTGGCTTAAAGGTGCAGTGTGGCTAAGATGGAGAAGTAACAGTTACGGAGGTTTTATGTGTTGTGTTACAGAGGTATCTGTTGAAATATGTATATAAGCTTGTCCTGCCTTGTAATGTGATTTGTACCCCAGGAGGTGATCTTTCTATGTCCTTTGACCTTCTCTTTTGTAATTGGAAAAGTCGTGGTTGGTCCAATCTTGCCTACTGAGTGCAGTGTGTGTAGGTCAACCACTTCAGCGTCAGCTGCTGGAAAAAGTAAGATGTCATTAAGGGACGATGGATTGCGTGAAATGACTGCCAAGCTGCATGCTACTGTTTGAGACCAACAAGCAAATAATTGTAATTTTTTGAGTAATTGAATGTCACCACACACACACACACACACACAAAACACTTAACATAACATTTTCTTACCATAACCTAACCTAGCCACAGTGCTTCAACATGTACACTACATAATAATACACACATTTAATGGATTAGTAGTATGCAGAAATGTACAACAACATTTTTGGGTTGACAGGCCAGTACAAAGTCAAGCTAGCTAAGGTTAGTCATTTGCAGGGTAACTGTTTGTTTGCTTAAGTCTGCGATCTTGACTAATGACAACACAAACTGTACATTTCAGATAGCGCTGATGTATGGTTTTATCGTGGCTTTTCTCTTGCTAGATGATCAAA
>NW_024622054.1:0-3115 GCF_008729295.1 Plectropomus leopardus
AATGCTGGTTAAAATGCCACAATCTGATTGGCTGTTTGACTTTTTTTTAACGAAGATAGAAACTGACGTCGCCATGAACAACACGGAGAATCTTCCACAACACACACACAGACACACAAACACACACAAACACAAACAGACCTTGATGGATTCGAGCAGGCCTCCGTGGGCGTGTCCGTTCTCAGCTCGCCCCTCCTCATCCAGACCTGACGTCAATCCCAGCATGCACTGGGAGCGTCTGTGCAGCTCGTCATGGAGGGTGTCCAACAGAGCGGCTCGGGTACGCTCCTACACACACACACACACACACACACACACACACACACAGGCTTCACCCAAATTTTTACCAATATATTTCCAGGATTTTTCCATGACTTTAAGGCAAATTTAGTTTTCCAAAACTCTTCCAGGCCTGGAAATTGCTATTCACAAATTCCATGACTTTCCAGGTTTTTCATGACCGCACGAAGCCTACTTACACACAGACACAATCATGTGTATTATCATATATGTATGTTTATATAATATAAACATGTAGGTAGAGAACAAGCGAGGATCTAAACTTGAGCCTTGTGGAACACCACAGAGGTAAATTTACTCGATTACTGAACATCAGTAAAATGTTGAGGTACTTGTGTTTTACTTGTGTGTTTCCATGATTGTGTTTGGTTACACGACACCTCTGCAGGACAGGCGGTGAGGTGTTTCTGAGGTTTTTACCTCCAGGCGGGCGAAGCGGTCGCTCTTGTAGCAGGCCAGCTCTGCGTTGATGAGTTTAGTGAGAAGAAACTCTCTGAACTCTAGACCCTGAACAACAGAGAAGCTCCACATCAGTGTTCGTGTTTCTCTCTACAGACGGAGACAAACCTCCTTTTCCTCTCACCTTCTTAAAAACAGCCGGGTTCGGGAGCGGCGGGCCAAATGGAGGGACGTCCTCTCGTGCTGTGACGGACACCTGTCATCACAACAGCCTCTACTGTTACTCTGATAAATAACACAGATTAAAGGCTTGCTAACGTGCTAACAGTCGGAGAAGGCTGCACATAAGTGTAACATGTTGTCACCTTGTAGGCGGTGCTGTCGGAGCACGGCTCCTCCGCCTGCACCAGGATGAAGGCGTGCAGGAAGTTGGAGGCGATCATGTCGGGGACGAAAGGCGTGGCCTCTTCCTGAAACACCACTGCCACGATGTCATTTCCTATGTGGCGTTTCCTCTGGAGCTGAAGAGAGTTTAAACTCTATCAAGATGCCGTCATATCACGTGTAACATGCTGTCATGTTCCCACGTGTCACGTGTTGCATCTTCTCATGCTGTTATGTTCTAATGTGTCGTGTCATGTTACAATAATGCCACGTCATGTTCTCTTGTCCCAGCTTATGTTGTGTTACATATTTAAAGCTATAATCACTCATGTCATTCAAGCTGGTTTCTATGCTGAGTCATGTTGTACAATACCGAGTCACGCTGTGTAATGCCAAGTCATGTTGTGTAATGCTGAGTCATGCTGAACCTGCTGTGCGTCCCCCTCAGTGAAGGGCAGTTTGGTGGACACGTGGAACATGACCTCCTGCTGTCGGTGGACAGTGTAGACGGACTGAGAACCCGTCTGACCGTGAGACACATCCAGACCCCCCCGAAACCTGCAAACAGGGACGGGGGACACTTTTTATTTACCTTTTTTGAACTCCTGTGTTCATTCATTAATAACATCAAGTCATCCTTGCTGTGAACACGTTTATTTCTCATTTTTTCATCACCCTTTGAAGTCCTGCAGCTCCACGGTGTCCCCCAGCAGCCGCAGGAACTCGGTGAAGGCCGGCGTCTCCTCGTTGTTCCTGAACAGCTCCTCCTCAGACACCTGATGGACAGGTGAGAGCGCAACACGTTCACAACACGTTCACACATAACCTACGTTAGTGATACTCAACTAACGGCTCACAGGCAAAATCTGGCTCCTGATAGAAATGTCCTCACATCGTAAAAACGTTCTAAAATTGTAAAAATGTCATACAAACCCTAGAATTATCCTGAAATCCCAGAAACATCCAAAAGTACTAGAAACCTCCGGAAAGCATAAAAACATCCTAAAATTCCTAGAAAGTTCTCAAAATCCTAGAAATGTCCTAAAATCTTGGAAACATCCTGGTAATGTATATTATTTCTGACATTATTATTTTTCTTCGTATGGAATATTATCTCCTACGTACGTAAATGATATTTAATTGCACTTTAACTTGTGCACTATGAGCTTCATTTTGCAGCCTTCTCACTCTTAAAACACTCTCATTAAGCCTAAACGTTTATGTCCTGGCACATCAAGACTTTTTAAAGTGTTTTAAGTTCGTTTTGATAAGACTCACATACTTTTACCACAAAAGTGTAAAGAGTCAGTGAGGCTGTTACCTGCCCAAATCTCTGGTAAATGACTCCAAACTTGAAGGTGTTGTTGACCTCGTGCTCGTCGTAACCTACGATCAGCTGAGACGCCTGAAAACGGATGGACAGACGGACGGATGGACAGACGGATGGGTGGACAGGTGGATAGATGGACAGATGGATGGATGGACAGACAGAGAGGTTTGATACAGTCAGTCCCTCAGTCAGTTTCCGTAGAAACGTTTTGGAGGTGTTGGCGCTCACCTTCGGGTAGAGGACGGGGCTGAACCTCAGACTGGCAGCTTCATCACACAGCAGCTTCAGGAGGAACAAACGCTCAGTTAGACAGACGTTAACACTCGTAAAGACCCGAACTACAAACTTTAATTAACTCATTATTGATCACCGGCACTTCTGTGAATTTACCTGTGTGTGTCCGTACCTCAGATGTGCCTGTACTTTGGTACTTTGGTGCATTGATACTTAGGTGTGTAGGTAGTTCGCTATTTAAGTGCATCTGTATTGGTGTGTCTGTGCTTCTGTGTATTGGTACTTGGCACTCAGGTGCGATGGTACTTTGGTGCATTGGTACTTGAGTACATCAGTGCATCAGTACATCAGTGCATTAGTACATCAGTACATCAGTGCATTAGTACATCAGTACATCAGTGCATCAGTACATCAGTGCATCAGTACATCAGTGTATTAGTACATCAGTGCATTAGTACATCAGTGCAT
>NW_024622055.1:0-1797 GCF_008729295.1 Plectropomus leopardus
CACACACACACACACACACACACACACACACACACACACACACTCTCTCTCTCTCTCTCTTCCTGTGTCAGTGAATGTCACTCGACCATCTGCCCGGCTGTCATTTCTGTCAGTGCGAGGCATCGTGGGGCGTGGAAGCCCTCAGGGGTGTCTGACAGGTGAGGGAGGCGGAGCAGTGACTCCTGATCTAACACCTGAGCTAATATAACTTAACCACACAGATTAAAGGTATAGTTCACTCAAAAACATGAATTGTACATGGTCGTCTCACCTCCCTTTGCTGTTTATGGCCCAGCGTTTATATGCATTTAACCCTTGTGCTGCTAAATGACCAGCATCACTGCTGTGTTAAAATCTGCCCATAATGTGCTATTTTTACTTTAAAGAGCAACAATCAGTGAGCAGCAGGGATTTTAAACTCTGATCAATCAGGTATTGACCATTTCAAAGGTCGGCCATAAGAGCCGACAGAGCCGGGCGATATCGCTTTAAAATAATGTCACGATAATTTTAGGCTATATCGCAATACACAACATATATCTCTTCTGAAATACCTAAATCCTAAAATACAAAATTATTTAATGAACTACAGTTACTAAAGTAGCCACTGCCATTAAAAGAAGTTACACAAAGTACTGTTATAAGAGTTTAATAAAATACTGTTAGAGTGTTAATATAGTGAAGTGTAAAGTTAAATAAAGAACTGTTTAGATAAGTTAAATAAAATATTGTTATAATTAAATAACGTAAAGCGAGACTAAAACACTTCTTTTTTTCCCCAAATTCCCTCCATAAACTGACGATATTGTAGGAATGACTACTTGTTCTTTGAAAAAAATATTTTAAAAAATCAATTTTTGATTAATAATCATTAGTAATGTAGATATAATGACTAAGGTAAAGGCGAGTATTTAAACAAGTAGAACTATGATAAGTCGAGAAAAGTAACGTCCGATGACTAAAATCCTTCATTCAGGGAAAAATGACCAAAATCTAAAAAGTGTATCATAAAACAGGAATTTTAAGAAAGTTTTTTAGACGTTCAGAGTCTGTTTGCACTGATGTGTTTTCGCTCCGCTCTCTTTAGTGTCAGTCTATTAAATATACCCAAAAATACCGATTTTGTTGTTGGCACTTTTGGATTAAATAAAAGATTTGAAAGAGAAGAAGAATAAAAGACTTGTTAATCACATCAGAACAGTGCAGGTTTGTGTATTTTTTGGAGTAAAATACGAGTTGCTTGTGGCTCAGAGGTCGAGCGGGTCGTCCTGTAATCGGAGGACCGAGGTTCGATCACCGGCTCCTTCAGGCAACATGTCGAAGTATCCTCGGGCGAGACACTGAACCCCAAATTACTCCCGATGCTGCGTCATCGGAGTGTGAGTGCGTGCGGATGGTCTCTGAGTAGCAGGTGGCATCATGTGCAGCAGCCTCAGCCACCAGTGTGTGAATGTGTGTGTGAATGTGTGTGAATGTGTGTGTGAATGTGTGTGTGAATGTGTGTGAATGTGTGTGTGAATGTGTGTGTGAATGTGTGTGTGAATGTGTGTGTGAATGTGACATGTAGTGTGAAAGGTCAAAACGACCAGAAAAGCGTGTTACGAGTACGGTCCATTTACAGACAAACGACGAGCTGGAAGTAAAGCTCCGTCAGTCCAGGAGGAGATTATTAATATTATTATTATTATAGATTATAGATTATAGATTATAGCTGCTGATTCTGATCAGTCATCTGTCTGAGACACAGACAAGCAGGACTCATGATGTCCACTTTGTCCTCATGTAGTCAGCTGTAAC
>NW_024622056.1:0-2149 GCF_008729295.1 Plectropomus leopardus
AGTGTGTGAGTGTAGCTGCTGACAGTCTGGGATATGTCAGTGATCAGCAGCTACATAGACTGTGACAGGTCACCTAGTGGAAATAGCATGTATTTCCTCCATATGCCAAATATGGTCAAAATGACCTCATCAGGTGGAAAATAGTCAAAATGACAAATTCAGAGTCAAAAGCCCAGAATGACACCCAGAAATAATACAAGTCATGTTCGTGACAGTCCCTAAGGGGTTAAATTAATGTTAATAAGAATAACAGGCAGCAACTAAGTGAAAAGACAAACACTGAGAGCCAGCGAACGCCTCACACTGTCAGGTTTTATCTGACTGTCAGCACCAACTGACCCACAGAAACAGAAATCACTGTTAGAATCACACTGATGGCTGTAATTAGTTCCCGTTCAATAATCAATCTGCAGAGCCGACAGCTGGCTTTGTTCTCCTGCATCAGACTGACAGTTTGTCTTTGTGCCGAAACAAAGAATCTGTCCGCTGCTCAGAAATAATCATCACACAGTGCCGGCTTCAGGAGACACTTCAGGAGACACTTCACTTCAGAAGACACTTCAGGACAAACATCAGGACAAACATCAGTGAGGACAGTATCAGATCAGAGGAAACCTCAACCTGCAGCTTCATCACACACAGGAACACATGAAGACTGTTAACACACACACACACACATCAGATAGAGCCTCTGTGTGTGTGTGTGTGTGTGTGTGTGTGTATGGATGCAGCAGCAGCAGCTTATCAGCGTCCACCGAGCGTCTCTACAACAAAAGGCAGTGTGTTGACTTCCACAGAGACGCTCTGTGCGGCTCACACTGGGAACCGACCACAACAACCAGCAACTAAATTAACAACAGTGGAGACGAGAAACCGGACCACAGTTTCGTGCAAATATCTAGTTTCTGATTCCTGAAACTGACTTCATATGCAAGAAATTCAAACAAAATTCATTCTAAATAAAACAACAGCTGGAGTGGACTTCTTGATCCAAAAACTGGAGGTTCGCGGCTTCTCCACTTCTGTTTCACTAATTATAGTTCAACATCCCCTGATCTAGAGGGCGAATAATTAATCCATACCAACAGGATACTTTATTTATTTATTTTCTAGTTTTATTAATTTCTTGTTTTATTTTTGAATTTTATTTATTTATTTTTAGTTTAATTTATTTATAGTTTTATGATTTGTTTTTTGTTTTTATTTATCTATTTTTTCATTAAGTTATTTAGTAACACTGTCACTTTATAGCAGTATTGATTAGTATTGATTTTTATTTTATTTTATACATGTTTTAATATTGCAAATATAAATTAAATTTTTGGTAGCCAACAAGGACAATAAAAAACAATCAAGAAACTTTATCTTTATAGCTTTCTTATTAGATAAAACACATGCTGACTATTTTTTTTACTTTGGAGACATCGTTTATAAGAATGCATGAAAATATCTATACGTCATCCGCATCAGCAGATAATGGCTTTAAAATATCACAATCAGCCAACATGATGATTTCTGACAATATCACAAACCTTTTTTTAAATTGAAGTATTTTTCTTATTTTGCACAACAAACCACTTGTTGTATTAACAAAAGTTGAAGAATTAAAAGTGGGTAAAAAAAAATAAGTGCCCCAAACAGTCCCAAAGGGTTAAACTGGTAAAAACACAGCACCGAAGAATTAAACCACTTTCTCCATCACAGAAGAAGAGTGTGGTTTCCTGACCACGTCCTCTTCCTCTGTGGCGTCTCTGCTTCCTGCCAGCCGTGTGTCGCTCAATCACATCTGTCAACAGCAGCCAGAAGACAGAAACATACTGCATTACTACTTATACTACTGTTATACAACTAATACTGCTGTTATACTGTTGAGGCAAATTGCTGTAATGCTGCTGTTATACTGCTAATACAACTGTGATACTGCTGTTATACTACTAATACTACTGTGATACTGCTGTTATACTGCTAATACAACTGTGATACTGCTGTTATACTACTAATACTACTGTGATACTGCTGTTATACTACTAATACTACTGTGATACTGCTGTTATACTACTAATACTACTGTGATACTGCTGTTATACTACTAATACTACTGTGATACTGCTGTTATACTACTAATACTACTGTGATACTGCTGTTATAC
>NW_024622057.1:0-1888 GCF_008729295.1 Plectropomus leopardus
TGTCAGAGATGTCGTATTATTTGCTCAGGTGAACAGCTGATGGCGGCGCAGCTGCGCGCTCACGTGACGTGGTGACGTGGTCGTCCAGCGCCGGAGCCCACGACACTGTGACATCATCCAGGTTGCAATGACGTGGTTGGACGTCCAGCCCGGCCCGGATCATAGCTCCTCCCAGGTTCCTCAGGTGTGAAATCACCGCCTGTCCGGACGATCCTGCAGCTGGACGGACCTGCCGCGGCGTCTGTCCACCAGAGGACAGATTGTCCTGGAGACGCCGGTAGAGGTGAAAGCTGAGGATCAGCGGAGTTCGTCGCTGTTGGGACAAAACGACACAAAAAATTTATGGCTTTTTGGCCGTTTTTTGAACAACAAACTATAGTTTGACTTTCTGAACGTATTTTGAGGTTTCTCTCAACATATCGTGTTCGGGGCGTTTTTGCAACAGTCCATGTTTTGGCGTCTCTGCACGCTATTTCAGGGGTTTTCAGATGTTTTTTTGGACGTGTCACTTCATGTCATTTTTCGCCATACTGTAGTATTGCATTTTGGTTGTTTTTTAGAGATCCTATAGTGTGGTGTTTTGGGGCATTTTTTTGTAACATGCTTTGCTGTGGCGTGTCGACGTGTTTTTATGCTCTTTTGGGGACATGTAATATTTTGATATTTTTCTGTAGTGTGGCATTTTCAGCCGTGTTTTGGAAATGCTATTTTATTCTGTTTTTATTTCTACACATTTCATGCTTGTCTATCTTGCTTTTACTGATTTTGTTTGTATTGATCATGCATGTTTTACTGACTTCAGTTAATGCTGGGAGACTGGTTGTGGATGGAAACTCACCCCAGATCCTAACCCAAACTCTTCATTCCCCTCCAGGGAAATGAACCCTTTCATGAATAACCAAACTGCCGGCTTATGAACTAGCACCAGCAGCCGTCTGAGCCAACAGTGACAGCAAACGACACGTGGAGGAGTGGAAACTCCACGGCAGCTGGAAAGGGGGAGGAGGTGGTTTCTACCCAAACATGACACCCCAAACAACAGGAGGAAGCTTTTTCTCAAACAACCAACCCCACCACCAGCCAATGAGGAGAGACGGAGAGTGGAGAGACTGATGACGCAACGGACCTTCAGATAAAGAGGAACGACAGATCACTGTGAGTGCTTTTTGTGCTTGTGTGCTTCTGCTTTATCTCACTTAGACTCTGTGTTAGACAGTACATGTGACTCCTGTAAAAGGGAGTGAGGTAACTGTTACTTTTGATTTATGCTTCTGACATTTTTGTCTTTGAATAAAGCCTGCCTCGAGAAGTTTTAACCTTTTTCTATCATCCCTGGGTGTTTGCCTCTTCATCCCTCTGAGAATCTGGTGAGTCAAAAAAGACAAAACAAGACAAAAAAGAAAAGGGTTGGCGGATAAAAGTGAACTTTCAGTTTGCTGCTTAGGTTTGACCGACCACCAGTGACTAAAATCTCACAAACATCCAAGGGAGGGTATTACCAGAGGTACTCAAGAGCCGCCCTGGATCCAAAAGAGGGGACAGACTGGAGATGCTCCCTCAGCATGAGTGGTAGAGGGTGTATCTCCTGTTTGGCCTTTTTTTAAAAATTGCATGCTATGATGCGACTCTAAAAGCTATGATAAGTCGTTTTCAGCCATTTTTGGGACATGTCAAATTTTAAAATTTTTCGCCATGCTGTATTATACGATTTTTTGCCATTTTTTCAAAATGTTAAATTTTGGCGTACACACCATAAAATATCATTTCAGGCCACGCCATAGCAAAGAGTCTTTCAAAAATGGTCAAAAACACTATAAAGTAGGATGTCGAAAAAATGACCGAAAAGGCAAGGCTATAGTATGGAAAAATGTCAAAATATGACACGTCC